>NC_079358.1:5687238-5759746 GCF_029582105.1 Oenanthe melanoleuca
AGCTGTGGGGAAACTTCTCGGAAATCCCATGTTTTCCACATCCCAAAAAAACGAGGCGGCCAAACCGGTGCAAAAATCTCGTCAATAATTAGAAAAAATCCCGTCAATAATTAAAAAGTCAGGAGTTTTGTAGTTGTTTTCTCCTAGTTTTATAAAATCTGCGCTGGTTTTTAATAAAGAAGATGTCTGACTCCCTTCCCGCTCCTCCCAGCTTCCATAGATTTTCATATAAATTCAGGAAATTCGTCACATTTTGGGGGGTTTGAGCGACATTTGGATGTGGAGAAACATCCCGTGACCCGTGGAAATTCCCTGTCCTGAGCTGAACTCCAGGTGGGAAGAGGATTTTTGGGAACTATCGAGTTTTAATCATCAACCGGCCCCGTGGGTTTGGGACGGGTTTTGGGCAGGGAAAGAGGAACCCGTGAGGGGAAAAATCTCCAAATCTTCTTATAAGATTTTAGTCCGCTAAATTTTTGCTTTAAAATTCCTCTTGCGAAAATCTTGTCAAGCAGAGACTTCCGGAAACATTCGGAAAACTTCGGCAGAATCCGGAGAGCTTTGGAGGCGCTCGGAAACGCTCGGCACCAACCGGAAAAAAACCGACGAGCTCTTCGTGCGTCACCGCTACCGTTCGGAGCCACCCGAAGCGGCGGCGCTCGGGTGTTTCCGGCGCTGTTCGGCTGTTTCCGGCGGCCGCCGGGGCGCTGCCTCAGGGCGGGCGCCATTTTGTGTGTCCGCCCGCGGAGCGCGGGGCGCGGGCGGAGGAGCCGCCGGGCCGAGCCCCCCGCGCCGTTCAGTGACTGTACCCCACGTTCTCCACCCCTTGCCCGTTGCCCATGGCCGTGGAGAGCCCGAGTGTCCCCCCCGCCGCCGCCGCTTCCCCCCCCAGCCCGCACTGCACTCCCCCTTCTCCGTCCTGCCATGGCAGCTGCAGCCTCCCCCGGCCGCCGCCGCCGCTCCAAGGCCACCATCACGGCCCGGACGAAAGGTCCAGTAACCGCCTCTCCCGAGCGCCTTCTCTGTGTGGCTGGGGGTCGGTCCGGCGCGCCGGACCAGGTTTGGGGAGGGGGCGGTGGGAGGGAAGGGTGAGGGGAGGGGGGGGGCTCGGGGGGCTCTGAGGAGGAGGAGGAGGGTGAGGAAGGGCCAGAGGGGGATTGGGGGGAGGCCCGGGAGGTTCTGAGGAGGAGGAGGAGGAGGAGGGTGAGGAAGGCCCTATGGCGGGGGGGTGGGGGGGTTGTGAGGAAGGGCCTGAGGGGGGATTTGGGGGGGTGCGGGTTTATGAGGAAAGGGTCTGAGGGGGGTTCTGAGGAGGAAGAGAAGGAAGGAAAGGCCTGACAGGGATTGGAGGAGGAGGAGGAGGGTGAGGAAGGGCCTGAGGGGGATTTAGGGGGGGTCCTGAGAAGGAGGAAGGGCCTGAGGGGGATGTGAGGAGGAGGAAGGAAGTGCCTGAGGGGGATTTGGTTGGGGTGCTGAGGAAGAGGAAGGGCACGAGGGGGATTTGAGGAAGAGGAAGGGCACGAGGGGGATTTGAGGAAGAGGAAGGGCACGAGGGGGATTTGAGGAGGAAAAGGAGGGAGAGGAAGAATCTGAGGGGGATTTAGACGGGTCCTGAGGAGGAGGAAGGGCCTGAGGGGGATTTGAGGAGGAAGAGGAGAGTGAGGAAAAATCTGAGGAGGATTTAGACGGGTCCTGAAGAGGAGGAAGGGCCTGAGGGGGATTTGAGGAGGAGGAAGGATCTGATGGGGGTTTGAGGAGGAAAAAGTTCTGAGGCAGATCCTGAGGAGGAGAAGGAAGAACATGAGGGGCATTTGAGGAGGGTGAGGAAGAATCTGAGGAGGATTTGAAGAACAAGAGGAAGAGGAGGAAGGACCTGAGGGGGATTTGGGCAGGGGGATCCTGAGGAGGAGGAGAAGGAAGGAAGGGCCTGAGGGGCATTTGAGGAGGAAAAGGAGGGCGAGGAAGAATCTGAGGGGGATTTAGACGGGTCCTGAGGAGGAGAAAGGGCCTGAGGGGGATTTGAGGTAGAGGAAGGGCTTGAGGGGGATTTGAGGAGGAAGAAAAAGAAGAAGAAAGATCTGAGGGTGGTCCTGAGGAGGAAGAGAAGGAAGGAAAGGCCTGACAGGGATTGGAGGAGGAGGAGGAGGGTGAGGAAGGGCCTGAGGGGAATTTGAGGAAGAAGAGGAAGAACCTGAGGGGGATTTGAGGAGGAGGAAGGAACAGCTTGAGGGGGATTTGGGTAGGGTTCTGAGGAGGAGGAAGGACCTGAGGGGGATTTGAGAGGAGGTGAAAGAAAGATCTGAGGAGGAGGAGGATGAGGAGGGGCCTGAGGGGGATCCTGAGGAGGATGAGGAAGGATCTGAGGGGAATTTGGGTGGGGTTCTGAGGAAGAGGAAGGGCAGGAAGGGGATTTGAGGAGAGTGAAGAAAAACTTGAAGGGGATTTGAGGAGTGGAAGAGGCTGAGGGGGAATTGAGGAGGAAGAAAGATCTGAGGGGGATTTCAGGAGGAAGAGGAGGGTGAGGAAGGACTTGAGGGGAATTTGAGGAGGAAGAGGAGGGTGAGGAAGAATCTGAGGGGGATTTAGGGGGAGTCCTGAGGAGGAGGGTGAGGAGGAAGGGCCTGAGGGGGATTTGAGGAGGAGGAGGAAGGGCCTGAGGGGGATTTGAGGAGGAGGAGGAAGGATCTGAGGGGGATTTGAGGAAGAGGAGGAAGGACCTGAGGGGGGTTTGAGGAAGAGGAGGAAGGACCTGAGGGGGATTTAGGGGGGTCCTGAGGAGGAGGAAGGATCTGAGGGGGATTTTGAGGAAGAGGAGGAAGAAGAAGAAGAGGGGAGGGGGCTCAGAGGTCCTGAGGAAGAAGAAAGGATTTGGGGATATTTTGGGGGGCTTTTAGGTTATTTTTGGGGGAATTTAGGTCATTTTGGGGGGATTTTAGGTCATTTTTAGGGGGATTTAGGTCATTTTTGGGGGGCTCTTGAGGTGCTGGGGGGTTAACCCCACTTTTGAGGGGTTTAGGTGGTGGTGGGACTTGTTTTATTTATTTTATTTATTTATTTTTAAATTTTATTTATTTTGTTTATTTAGGGGAGTTAATTTCTCTTTAGAGAAACTTAAATTTTAATTTTTGGGGGCATTTAGGTCTTTTAGGAGATTTATTTGGGTGGTTAGGAAAAATTAAAATTCCTTTTTTAGGATATTTATTTTCAGGGGTAAGTTCATATTTAGGGAAAATTAAAACTCATTTTTTTGGGGCATTCAACTTTTTTAGGGGATTTAGTTTTTGAGGAGTTAGTTCTTTCTTAGGGAAAATTAAAATTCAATTTTTTGGGGGTTTAACCCCTTTCTTTTAGGGGATTAATTTTGGGGAGGTCAGTTTCTTTTTAAGAAAAATTAAAATTATTTTTTTACAAGATTTATTTTGAGGGATTAGTTTCTTCTCAGGGAAAATTGAAATTATTTTTGGGAAGATTAATTTCCTTTTTTAAATAATTTATTTTAGGAGTGTTTTACTTTAAAAAAAACTAATATGAGTATTTTTGGAGAAGTTTAATTTCTATTTTATTAAATTTGTTTTAGGGGAGTTGATTCCTCTTTAGGAAAAAAAAAATCAAAATTCCTTTTTCGGAATTTTAAAAATTAAAAATTGGAGAAGTTCATTCCTTTTTAAGGAGTTAGTTAATTTTTAGCAAAAAATTAAAATTCTATTTTTTGGAGGATTTTGCTCTTTTAAGAGATTAATCCTGGGGAGATTAATTCCTCCTTAGGAAAAATTAAAATTTGATTTTTGGGGGGGTTTAACCCCTTTTTTGGGGGGTGGTGCTTAATAAATTCTTTATTTCTTCATTAAAATTTGATTTATTTCCTTAAATTCTCCCCTAAATTGAGACCAAGGTTTAAAATGTTCCAAAATCTCCAAATCTGCCCCCAAAATTCTCTTTTTTTTTTTTTTTTTTAAATTTTTTTTGTGACCTTTCCCCACCAGAACTTGGAGCCATTTTTTGTATTTGCATTTTTTTTTTGTAGTTTCATTTAAATAAAAAATATAAAAAATAAATAAAATATATAAAGAAAAATAAATAAAAAAAGATAAAATCAGGGAATATGGGAAAAAAAAGTAAAATCAGGGAATTTTTTTAGGGGAAAAAAATAAAATCAGGGAACTTTTAGTGGGAAAAAAGGTAAATTCAGGGAATTTTAAGGGGAAAAAAAAGTAAATTCAGGGAATTTTTGGGGTATTTTTAGGAAAAAAAGGTGAAAAAAGGGAATTTTTGGGGTCTTTTTAGGGGGAAAAAAAGATAAAATCAGAGAGTTTGGGGTATTTTTAGGGGAAAAAAGGGAATTTTGGGGTGTTTTTAGGAAAAAATTTATAAATCCAGGGAATTTGGGGGTATTTTTAGGAAAAAAAAGGTGAAAAAGGGAAATTTTGGGGTTTTTTTTTA
Organism: Oenanthe melanoleuca; assembly: GCF_029582105.1. Lineage (NCBI taxonomy): Eukaryota > Metazoa > Chordata > Aves > Passeriformes > Muscicapidae > Oenanthe > Oenanthe melanoleuca. Next base: position 5,691,679 of record NC_079358.1, read on the forward strand.
GGGGAAAATGATAAATTCAGAGAGTTTTGGGGCATTTTTAGGGAAAAAAAAAAGAAATTCTGGGAATTTTGGGGTATTATTAGGGAAAAAAAGGTGGGAAAAGAGAATTTTAGGGAAAAAATGATAAATTCAGGGAGTTTCAGGTATTTTTAGGGGAAAAAAAGGGAATTTTAGGGTAATTTTAGGGGGAAAAATGATAAATTCAGAGAGTTTTGGGTATTTTTAGGGAAAAAAAGAAATTCAGGGAATTTTGGGGTATTTTTAGGGAAAAAAGGTGGAAAAAGAGAATTTTAGGGAAAAAAAAGATAAATTTGGGGAATTTTGGGGTATTTTTAGGGAAAAAAAAAGTGAGAAAAGGGAATTTTTGGGGTTTTTTTAGGGGAAAAATTATAAATTCAGGGAGTTTTGGGGCGTTTTTAGGGAAAAAATTGAATTAAGGGAGGTTTGAGAATATTAATTTAAAAAAGAAAAAAAATCAGGGAATTTTGGGGAGCTGGGATTCATTTCCATGTGGGCTCAAGGTGAGAAATGAGTGAAAAAAAAATTGAAATTTTGTGAATTTTTGGTGTTTTCCCCCCCCCTTTTCCCTCAATTCCCCCCCACAATTCCCAAGTGTAAAAAAAAAAAAAAAAAAAATCCATAAAAATCCTCCCCAAAGTGTCCCAAAAAAAAAAAAAAAAAGTCACAAAAGCACACAAAAAAAAAAAAAAAAAAAGGAGAAATTTCCAGGTGAAAAATGGGAATTTCCACATAAAAAAAAAAAAGTGGAAAACACTAAAAAAAAAAGTGTGAAAATCATAAAAAAAAAGCCAAAAAAAAGGTGGTAAAAAGCACCTCAGTGACCTCACACTGCCCTGCCCCCTCCAGCTGTGCCCAGATGTGCCCCAGATGTTCCCCAGATGTGAATTCTCCCCTTTGCCCACCCCAAAAAAATCAGAATTTTGGGTCAAAAATTGGAATTTTTGGGTCAAAAATCGAAATTTTGGGTCATTTTTTACCCCTCCTCACACATTTTTTTTTTCCTCGTTTTTCCTCTCTCTGTCCAGCAGGTTAATTCATATTTTCAATTTTTTCTACCCTAAAAAAATAAATTAATTAGTTAATTAAGGAGAATTAATTAATTCCATTTTTTTCCTGCTGGTTTTGAGCTTGGTGTGTCCTAAAAATGGGCAAAAATTGGATTTTTTCATGTTTTTAATGAGGATTTTATCCTGTGAGAAAATTAAAAAAAAAAAGTAAAATTGATTTTTTCCTGTTTTTTAAAATAAATTTTATTATCAGAAGAAAATTCCCCACAAAAATTGGAGTTTTCCCCATTTTTTAATGAGGATTTTATGCCCAGGGAAAAAAATTTTAAAAATTAAATTTTTCTCCCATTTTTAAAAGGAAATTTTATCCTCAGTGGAAAATTTTTTTTTTAAATTTTTAGTGGAAATTTTATTCTCTGAGCAAAGTTAAAAAAAATATTTATCTTCTATTTTTTAAAGAACATTTCATTCTCAGGAAAATTCACCCCAAAAATTGAATTTTTCCTGTTTTTTTTTTTAAAAGGAAATTTTGTTATCAGAGGAAAATCTGAAAAAAATTTGGATTTTTCTCCCTTTTTTAATGGGAATTTTATCCTCAGAGAAAAATCTAAAAAAAAAAAAAAAATTTGGATTTTCCTCCAATTTTTAAAAGGAAATTTCATTCCAGGAGGAAATTTTTTTAAAAATTGGATTTTCCTCCCATTTTTAATTGGAATTTTATTCTCAGAGAAAAAATTTAAAATAAAAATTAGGATTTTTTTTTCTCACATTTTTTAAAGAAAATTTCCTCATCAGAGGAAAATTTAAAAAAAAATTGGAATTTTTTCTGGTTTTTAATGGAAATTTCATCCTCAGAGAAGAATTTTTTAAAAAATTGGGTTTTCCTCCCATTTTTTAATAAAAATTTTATCTTAAGAGGAAAATTCTCCCTAAAATTGATTTTTTTTTTTTTTTTAACAGAAATTTTATTATCAGAGAAAAATAAAAAAAAAATTTCTATTTTTAACGGGAATTTTATTCTCAGAAGAAAATAAAAAATAAAAATTGGATTTTTTTCCTAATTTTTAATGGAAATTTCATTTTCAGAGGAAAATTCCCCCAAAAATTAAATTTTTCTTCTTTTTTTTTAAAGAGAAATTTTATTACCAGAGGAAAATTCTCCCCAAAAATTTAATTTTTCTCCCTTTTTTAATTAGAATTTTATCATGAGAGGAAAAATTCCAGCTGTAATTCTCAGACTAATTAATGAATTATTTTAATTTTCCTGAAATTTTCCCTTTCTGCCTCAAATCTCCTTCCAGATCCTGAAAAAACCCAAAAACTTTTGGGATTTGGGGATTTTTTTTCCCCCAAAAAAATCAGAAAATCCCCATTTTTTTAAAGGGAAAATTCCTATTTTTTCCCCCCCAAAAAATCAGAAAATTCAATTTTTTTTTCTATTGAGGAGCTGCAGGAGGATCTAAAATTCACTTTTTTTTCTCATAAAAACCCAGAAAATTCCAATTTTTTTATTCCATGGAGGGTGAGGAACAAGGTCAGGTTTTTTAATTCCTATTTAACCCAAAAACCCCAGAAAATTCCCTTTTTTACCTCAAAACACCTCAGAAAATTCCTATTTATTCTCCCAAAAAATGCCATAAAATTCTCATTTTCCACAGAACAAAATACCATAAAATTCTCATTTTTTTCCCCCCAAAAAACCCCAGAAAATTCTGGTTTTTCCACCAAAAAAACCCAGAAAATTCTCATTTTTTTCTCCCAAAAATCCCCTAAAATTCCCATTTTTTCTCCCAAGAAACTCCATAAAATTCCCATTTTTCCCCCCCAAAAAAACCTCAGAAAATTCTCATTTTTTCCCCCAAAAACCCCCATAAAATTCCCATTTTTCCCCCCCAAAAAAACCTCAGAAAATTCTCATTTATTCCCCCAAAAACCCCCAGAAAATTCTCATTTCTTCCCCCAAAAACCCCAGAAAATTCAATTTTTTTTTTCTTAACAAAGATGGGAAAATTCCCATTTTTCCCTTCTTAACCCATAAAATTCCCATTTTTCCCCCCCAAAAAACCCATAAAATTCCAGTTTTTCCCCCCAAAGAAACCCCAGAAAATCCCTATTTTCCCCTCATAAAATCCCAATTTTTCCCCCCAAAAAACCTCAGAAAATTCCCATTTTATCCCCCAAAAAATCCCAGAAAATTCCCATTTTATCCCAAAAAAATCCCAGAAAATTCCCATTTTTGCCCCAAAAAATCCCAGAAAATTCCCATTTTTGGCCCAAAAAATCTCAGAAAATTCCCATTTTATCCCCCCAAAAAATCCAAGAAAATTCCCATTTTTTGCACCAAAAACATCCCTTAAATTCCCATTTTTGCCCCAAAAAATCCCTTAAAATTCCCATTTTATCCCCAAAAAAATCCCTGAAAATTCCCTTTTTTGCCCCAAAATATCCTTTAAGACTCCCATTTTATCCCCAAAAAAATCCCAGAAAATTTCCATTTTATCCCCAAAAAAATCCCTTAAATTCTCTTTTTATCCCCCAAAAAAATTCCAGAAAATTACCATTTTTACCCCCCAAAAAATCATTTAAAATTCCCATTTTATCCCAAAAAAATCCCTTAAAATTCCCATTTTTTCTCCCAAAAAACTCCATAAAATTCCCATTTTATCCCCAAAAAACCCCAGAAAATTCCCATTTTTGCCCCAAAAAATCCCTTAAATTTCCCATTTTATCCCCCAAAAAATCCCAGAAAATTCGCATTTTTGCCCCAAAAAATCCCTTAAATTTCCCATTTTATCCCCAAACAATCCCTTAAAATTCCCATTTGATTCCCAAAAAAATCCTAGAAAAGTCCCATTTTTGCCCCAAAAAATCCTTTGAAATTCCCATATTTATCCCCAAAAAAAACCCCAGAAAATTCCCATTTTATCCCCAAAAAAATCCCAGAAAATTCCCATTTTATCTCCAAAAAAACCCAGAAAATTCCCATTTTTGCCCAAAAAAATCCCTTAAAATTCCCATTTTATCCCCAAAAAAATCCCAGAAAATTCCCATTTTATCCCCAAAAAATCCCTTAAAATTCCCATTTTATCCCCCAAAAAATTCCCTTAAAATTCCCATTTTATCCCCCCAAAAAATCCCTTAAAATTCCCATTTTATCCCCAAAAATATCCAAGAAAATTCCCATTTTTGCCCCAAAAAAATCCCTTAAAATTCCCATTTTATTCCCAAAAAATCCCTTAAAATTCCCATTTTATCCCCCAAAAAATCCCAGAAAATTCCCATTTTTGCCCCAAAAAATCCTAGAAAATTCCCATTTTATCCCCCCAAAAAATCCCTTAAAATTCCCATTTTATCCCAAAAAAATCCCTCAAAATTCCCATTTTTTCTCCCAAAAAACTCCATAAAATTCCCATTTTTGCCCCAAAAAAAACCCTTAAAATTCCCATTTTATCCCCAAAAAAACCCCAGAAAATTCCCATATTTATCCCCAAAAAAATCCCTTAAAATTCCTATTTTATCTCCGAAAAAATCCCTTAAATTTCCCATTTTATCCCCAAAAAATCCCAGAAAATTCCCATTTTTGGCCCAAAAAATCCCTTAAAATTCCCATTTTATCCCCAAAAAAACCCCAGAAAATTACCATTTTTACCCCCCAAAAAATCCCTTAACATTCCCATTTTTGCCCCAAAAAATCCCACAAAATTCCCATTTTATCCCCAAAAAATCCCAGAAAATTCCCATTTTATTCCCCAAAAAATCTACGAAAATTCCCATTTTATCCCCAAAAAATCCTAGAAAGTTCCCATTTTTGCCCCAAAAAATTCCTTAAAATTTCCCATTTTATCCCCAAAAAATCCCTTAAAATTCTTATTTTATCCCCAAAAATATCCCTGAAAATTCCCTTTTTGGCCCCAAAATATCCTTTAAAACTCCCATTTTATCCCCCAAAAAATCCCTTAAATTCTCTTTTTATCCCCATAAAAAATCCCAGAAAATTACCATTTTTACCCCCCAAAAAATCCCTTAACATTTCCATTTTTGCCCTAAAAAAATCCAAGAAAATTCCCATTTTATCCCCAAAAAAATCCCAGAAAATTCCCTTTTTTGCCACAAAAAATCCCTCAAATTTCCCATTTTATCCCCAAAAAATCCCAGAAAATTCCCATTTTATCCCCAAAAAAATCCCTTAAAATTCCCATTTGATTCCCAAAAAAATCCCATAAAATTCCCATTTTTGCCCCGAAAAATCGCTTAAAATTCTCATTTTATCCCCAAAAAAACCCCAGAAAATTCCTATTTTTATCCCCAAGAAAATCCCTTAAAATTCCCATTTTATCCCCCAAAAAATCCCATAAAATTCCCATTTTTGCCCAAAAAAATCCTTTGAAATTCCCATTTTATCCCCCAAAAAACCCCAGAAAGTTCCCATATTTATCCCCAAAAAATCCCAGAAAATTCCCATTTTATTCCCAAAAAAATCCCAGAAAATTCCCATTTTATTCCCAAAAAAAATCCCAGAAAATTCCCATTTTTGCCTCAAAAAATCCCTTAAAATTCCCATTTTATCCCCAAAAAAAACCCCAGAAAATTCCTATTTTTATCCCCAAGAAAATCCCTTAAAATTCCCATTTTATCCCCCAAAAAATCCCTTAAAATTCCCATTTTATCCCCAAAAAAATCCCTGAAAATTCCCTTTTTTGCCCCAAAATATCCTTTAAGACTCCCATTTTATCCCCAAAAAAATCCCTTAAATTCCCATTTTATCCCCAAAAAATCCCAGAAAATTCCCATTTTTGCCCCAAAAAATCCCTCAAATTTCCCATTTTATTCCCAAAAAATCCCAGAAAATTCCCATTTTATCCCCAAAAAAATCCAAGAAAATTCCCATTTTTATCCCCAAAAAAACCCTTAAAATTCCCATTTTATCCCCAAAAAATCCCTTAAAACTCCCATTTTATCTCCAAAAAAACCCCAGAAAATTCCCATTTTTGCCCAAAAAAATCCCTTAAAATTCCCATTTTATCCCCAAAAAATCCCAGAAAATTCCCATTTTTTCCCCGCAAAAAATCTCAGAAAATTCCCATTTTATCCCCAAAAAATCCCAGAAAATTCCCATTTTTGCCCCAAAAAATCCCCAAAAATTCCCATTTTTTTCCACTGAGGACCTGAAGAATGATCTAAATTCCCATTTTTTAGTTTTTATTTTAATTTCAATTTTTATTTTTTAATCCCAGGGAGGACAGGGAGCTGGAGGAGGAACTAAAATCCCCATTTTCCCCCAAAAAATCCCATAAAAATATATTTTTTTTGTTCCTAAAATCCTCTTAAAATCCCCATTTTTTACCCAAAAAACCTCAAAAAATTCTCATTTTATCCCACAAAAAATGCCATAAAATCCCCATTTTCCCCCCAAAAAATCCCAGAAAATTCCCATTTCTCCCCCAAAAAAAGCCCCATAAAATCCCAATTTTTTCCCCCAAAACCTCCTAAAATCCCATTTTTTTTTTAATTTCTATTTTTTAATTCCCAGGGAGGACAGGGAGCTGCAGGAGGAACTAAAATCCCAATTTTTTTCCTCCAAAATCCCCATTTTTCACCCAAAAATCCCCATTTTTTTGCATAAAGAACCCAGATTGGAATCTAAATTTCCATTTTTAATTTCTATTTTAATTTTTTAATTCCCAGGGATGACGGGGAGCTGCAGGAGCATCTAAAATCCCATTTTACCCCCAAAAAACCTCAGAAAATTCACATTTTTCCCTATAAACCCCCCATAAAATCCCCATTTTCCCTCAAAAAAAAAAAATCCATTAAATCCCCATATTTCCCCCCAAAAACTCTAAAATCTCATTTTTAATTCCAGGGAGAATGGGGAAATTCTGATTTTTTTCCCCCAAAAAATGCCATAAAATCCCAATTTTTTCCCCCAAAAAAACCCCATAAAATTCCAATTTTATCCCTAAAAAAACTACATAAAATCCTCATTTTTTACCCAAAAATCCTCATTTTTTTTGCATTAAGAACCCAGATTAGGATCTAAAATCCCATTTTTAATTTCTATTTTATTTTTAATTCCCAGGGGGGATGGGGAGCTGGAGGAGGAACTAAAATCCCAATTTTCCCCAAAAAAATCCCATCAAAATATAATTTTTTTCTCCCTAAAAACCCCATAAAATCCCCATTTTTTACCCAAAAATCCCCATTTTTTTTCCGTAAACAACCCAGATTAGGATCTAAATTCCCATTTTTAATTTCTATTTTATTTTTAATTTTATTTTTAATTCCCAGGGAGGACGGGGAGCTGGAGGACAATCTAAAATCCCCATTTCTCCCTCCTAAAAACCTGTAAAATTCCCATTTTTCCACCAAAAAAAACCCCAAAAATTCCCATTTTTTCCCACTAACGACCTGAAAAATGATCTAAAATCCCATTATTTAATTTCTATTTTATTTTTTAATCCCCAGGGAGGACGGGGAGCTGGAGGAGGAACTAAAATCCCCATTTCTCCCCCTATAAAAAACCCATAAAATTGCCATTTTTTACCCAGAAACCTCCATTTTTCCACCAAAAATCCCTTTTTTTTTTCCATAAATAACCCATATTAGGATCTAAAATCCCATTATTTAATTTCTATTTTATTTTGAATTTCCAGGGAGGACGGGGAGCTGGAGGACGAACTAAAATCCCCATTTCTCCCCCTTAAAAAACCCATAAAATTCCCATTTTTCCACCAAAAATCCCCATTTTTCACCCAAAAATCCCCATTTTTTTTCCATAAACAACCCAAATTAAGATCTAAATTCCCATTATTCAATCTCTATTTTATTTTCCCCCCCAGGGAGGACAGGGAGCTGCAGGAGAGCGAGCTGGAGGACGAACTAAAATCCCAATTTCACCCTCCTATAAACTCCACAAAATTCTCATTTTTCACCCAAAAATCCCCATTTTTTTTCCATAAACAACCCAGATTAGGATCTAAAATCCCATTATTTAATTTCTATTTTATTTTCAATTCCCAAGGATGATGGGGAGCTGGAGGAGGAACTATAATCCCCATTTCTCCCCCCTATAAACCCCAAAAAAAACCCATTTTTTACCCAAAAATCCCCATTTTTTTTTCCATAAACAACCCAAATTAAGATCTAAAATTCCCATTATTCAATCTCTATTTTATTTTCCCCCCCAGGGAGGACGGGGAGCTGGAGGAGGACGAGCTGGGTCAGGATTTTTAATCCTCATTTTTCCCTTCAAAAACCCCCAAAAATTCCCATTTTTCACCCAAAAATCCCCATTTTTTTTCCAAAAATAACCCATATTAAGATCTAAATTCCCATTATTTAATTTCTATTTTATTTTTCAATCCCCGGGGAGGACGGGGAGCTGGAGGAGGGCGAGCTGGAGGACGAACTAAAATCCCAATTTCACCCTCTTATAAACTCCACAAAATTCTCATTTTTTACCCAAAAATCCTCATTTTTTTTCCATAAACAACCCAAATTAAGATCTAAATTCCCATTATTTAATTTCTATTTTATTTTGAATTCCCAGGGAGGACGGGGAGCTGGAGGACGAACTAAAATCCCAATTTCACCCTCCTATAAACTCCACAAAATTCTCATTTTTCACCCAAAAATCCCCATTTTTTTTCCATAAACAACCCAGATTAAGATCTAAATTCCCATTATTTAATTTCTATTTTTATTTTTTAATCCCCAGGGAGGACGGGGAGCTGGAGGAGGGCGAGCTGGGGACGAACTAAAATCCCCATTTCTCCCCCTATAAAACCCATAAAATCCCCATTTTTTACCCAAAAATCCCCATTTTTTTTTCCATAAACAACCCAAATTAAGATCTAAAAATCCCATTATTTAATTTCTATTTTATTTTTTAATTCCCAGGGAGGACGGGGAGCTGGAGGAGGGCGAGCTGGAGGATGAACTAAAATCCCAATTTTTTCCTCCAAAATCCCCATTTTTTACCCAAAAATCCCCATTTTTCACCCAAAAATCCCCATTTTTTTTCCATAAACAACCCAGATTAAGATCTAAAAATCCCATTATTTAATCTCTATTTTATTTTCCCCCCCAGGGAGGACGGGGAGCTGGAGGAGGGCGAGCTGGAGGACGAACTAAAATCCCCATTTCTCCCCCTATAAAAAACCCATAAAATCCCCATTTTTTACCCAAAAACCTCAATTTTTCCACCAAAAATCCCCATTTTTTTTGCATAAAGAACCGAGATTAAGATCTAAATTCCCATTTTTAATTTCTATTTTATTTTTCAATCCCCAGGGAGGACGGGGAGCTGAAGGACGAAATAAATCCCAATTTCTCCCCCCTATAAACCCCAAAAAAAAAAACATTTTTTACCCAAAAATCCCCATTTTTTTTGCATAAACAACCGAGATTAAGATCTAAATTCCCATTTTTAATTTCTATTTTATTTTGAATTCCCAGGGAGGACGGGGAGCTGGAGGATGAACTAAAATCCCCATTTCTCCCCCTTAAAAAACCCATAAAATTCCCATTTTTCCACCAAAAATCCCCATTTTTCACCCAAAAATCCCCATTTTTTTTGCATAAACAACCCAAATTAAAATCTAAATTCCCATTATTTAATTTCTATTTTATTTTCCCCCCCAGGGAGGACGGGGAGCTGGAGGAGGGCGAGCTGGAGGACGAACTAAAATCCCAATTTTTTCCTCCAAAATCCCCATTTTTTTACCCAAAAACCTCCATTTTTCACCCAAAAATCCCCATTTTTTTTCCATGAACAACCCAAATTAAGATCTAAATTCCCATTATTTAATTTCTATTTTTATTTTCAATTCCCAGGGAGGACGGGGAGCTGCAGGAGGGCGAGCTGGGTCAGGATTTTTAATCCTCATTTTTCCCTTCAAAAACCCCCAAAAATTCTCATTTTTCACCCAAAAATCCCCATTTTTTTTTCCATAAACAACCCATATTAGGATCTAAATTCCCATTATTTAATTTCTATTTTATTTTTAATTCCCAGGGAGGACGGGGAGCTGGAGGAGGGCGAGCTGGAGGACGACGGCGCGGACGAGGCCCCGGCGCGCTCGCGGCACTCGCGCTCCCGGCGCTCGCAGTCGCAGCCGCGGCGCGAGCGGCACCACAGCGGCTCCGAGGAGGAGAAGCACCGGCGCCTCAAGAGGAAGCGCCGCAAGGACAAGGACAAGAGGAGGGCCAAGAAAAAGAGGAAATCCAAGCACAAGGTGGGGAAAAAATTTGGGGTTTTGGCATTTTTTTCCCGGCGAAAATCGGGAAAAATTTGGGTTTTTAGCGATTTTTTTCCCGGCGAAAATCGGAAAAAATTTGGCCAAAATTCTGAATTTTTTTAATGTGTGAGTTTGTAGAGGAGTTTCTCTCAAATTCTGAGGAAAATCAGATTTTTAATCTCCCTGGAATTTGGGCATTTTTTGGGTAAAAATTTGGGTTTTTAGCATTTTTTTCCCAGCGAAATTCAGTGAAATTTGGCCAAAATTCTGATTTTTTTTGTGTTTTAACGCGGGAATTTGCTTAAAAATACTCCTCAAGTTCTGAGGAAAATCAGATTTTTTATCCTCCCTGGAATTTGGGATTTTTGGGGAAAAATTTGGGTTTTTAGCATTTTTTCCCAGCGAAAACCGGTGAAATTTGGCCAAAATTCTGATTTTTTTGGGGTTTTAACGCGAGAATTTGTGGAGGAGTTTCTCTCGAATTCTGGGAAAATTCCATTTTTTTGTCCTCCCTGGAATTTGGGATTTTTTGGGTAAAATTTGGGTTTTTAGTGATTTTTTTTCCCGGTGAAAATCGGTGAAATTTGGCCAAAATTCTGATTTTTTTTGTGTTTTAATGCGAGAATTTGCTTTAAAATTCCCTTCAAATTTCAGGAAAAATCCATTCTTAGAAGTTTAGTCCCAAAATTCCATCAAAGTTTCTATCAAATTGCAGGAAAAATCTGGTTTTAGCATCTTAATCCCAAAATTCCTGGGAATTTTTTTGGGGGGAGGAAATTTTTTGGGAGGGGAAATCCCAGCGGCGCCTCAAGAGGAAGCGCCGCAAGGACAAGGACAAGAGGAGGGCCAAGAAAAAGAGGAAATCCAAGCACAAGGTGGGGAAAAAATTTGGGTTTTTGGCATTTTTTTCCCGGCGAAAATCGGGAAAAATTTGGGTTTTTAGCGATTTTTTTCCCGGCGAAAATCGGAAAAAATTTGGCCAAAATTCTGGAATTTTTTGTATTTTAATGTGTGAGTTTGTAGAGGAGTTTCTCTCAAATTCTGAGGAAAATCAGATTTTTAACCTCCCTGGAATTTGGGCATTTTTTGGGTAAAAATTTGGTTTTTTAGCATTTTTTTCCCAGCGAAAATCGGTGAAATTTGGCCAAAATTCTGATTTTTTTTGTGTTTTAACGCAAGAGTTTGTGGAGGAGTTTCTCTTAAATTCTGGGAAAATTCAACCTTTTTTGTCCTCCCTGGAATTTGGGATTTTTGGGGAAAAATTTGGGTTTTTAGCGGTTTTTTCCAAGTGAAAATCGGGAAAAATTTGGGTTTTTAGCGATTTTTTTCCCGGCGAAAATCGGAAAAAATTTGGCCAAAATTCTGAATTTTTTTAATGTGTGAGTTTGTAGAGGAGTTTCTCTCAAATTCTGAGGAAAATCAGATTTTTAACCTCCCTGGAATTTGGGCATTTTTTGGGTAAAAATTTGGGTTTTTAGCATTTTTTTCCCAGCGAAATTCGGTGAAATTTGGCCAAAATTCTGATTTTTTTTGTGTTTTAACATGTGAGTTTGTGGAGGAGTTTCTCTCAAATTCTGGGAAAATTCCATTTTTTTATCCTCCCTGGAATTTGGGATTTTTTTGGGGTAAAATTTGGGTTTTTAGCATTTTTTTCCTGGCAAAAATCAGTGAAATTTGGCCAAAATTCTGATTTTTTTCGCGTTTTAACGCGAGAATTTGCTTTAAAATTCCCTTCAAGTTTCAGGAAAAATCCATTCTTAGAAGTTTAGTCCCAAAATTCCATCAAAGTTTTTATCAAATTCCAGGAAAAATCTGGTTTTAGCATCTTAATCCCAAAATTCCTGGGAATTTTTGGGGGGGGGGGGGGAAATTTTTTGGGAGGGGAAATCCCAGCGGCGCCTCAAGAGGAAGCGCCGCAAGGACAAGGACAAGAGGAGGGCCAAGAAAAAGAGGAAATCCAAGCACAAGGTGGGGAAAAAATTTGGGGTTTTGGCATTTTTTTCCCGGCGAAAATCGGAAAAAATTTGGCCAAAATTCTGAAATTTTTTGTATTTTAATGTGTGAGTTTGTAGAGGAGTTTCTATCAAATTCTGAGGAAAATCAGATTTTTATCCTCCCTGAAATTTGGGATTTTTGGGGAAAAATTTGGGTTTTTAGCATTTTTTTCCCGGCAAAAATCGGTGAAATTTGGCCAAAATTCTGATTTTTTTTGTGTTTTAACGCAAGAGCTTGTGGAGGAGTTTCTCTTAAATTCTGGGAAAATTCAACTTTTTTTATCCTCCCTGGAATTTGGGATTTTTGGGAAAAAATTTGGGTTTTTAGCATTTTTTTTCCCGGCGAAAATCGGTGAAATTTGGCCAAAATTCTGAATTTTTTTCTGTTTTAACGCGAGAATTTGTGGAGGAGTTTCTCTCAAGTTCTGGGAAAATTCCATTTTTTTGTCCTCCCTGGAATTTGGGATTTTTGGGGTAAAATTTGGGTTTTTAGCGGTTTTTCCCGGCGAAAATCGGGAAAAATTTGGGTTTTTAGTGATTTTTTTCCCGGCGAAAATCGGAAAAAATTTGGCCAAAATTCTGAAATTTTTTGTATTTTAATGTGTGAGTTTGTAGAGGAGTTTCTCTCAAATTCTGAGGAATATCAGATTTTTAACCTCCCTGGAATTTGGGCATTTTTTGGGTAAAAATTTGGGTTTTTAGCATTTTTTTCCCAGCAAAATTCAGTGAAATTTGGCCAAAATTCTGATTTTTTTTGTGTTTTAACGCGGGAATTTGCTTAAAAATACTCCTCAAGTTCTGAGGAAAATCAGATTTTTTATCCTCCCTGGAATTTGGGATTTTTGGGTAAAATTTGGGGTTTTACCATTTTTTTCCCAGCGAAATTTGGTGAAATTTGGCCAAAATTCTGATTTTTTTTGTGTTTTAACATGTGAGTTTGTGGAGGAGTTTCTCTCAAATTCTGGGAAAATTCCATTTTTTTACCCTCCCTGGAATTTGGGATTTTTTTGGGGTAAAATTTGGGTTTTTAGTGATTTTTTTTCCCAGTGAAAATCGGTGAAATTTGGCCAAAATTCTGATTTTTTTCGTGTTTTAACGCGAGAATTTGCTTTAAAATTCCCTTCAAGTTTCAGGAAAAATCCATTCTTAGAAGTTTAGTCCCAAAATTCCATCAAAGTTTCTATCAAATTCCAGGAAAAATCTGGTTTTAGCATCTTATTCCCAAAATTCCATAAAAATTTCCATCAAATTCCGCAGAAAATCCAATTTTTTTAATGTCCTAATCCCCTGAATTTCTGTAAAAATTTCCCTCAAATCCCAAGAAAAATAATTTTTCTAGAAACTTAATTCCAAAATTCCATGAAAACTTCCATCAGATTTCAAGGAAAATCCATTTTGGAATTCCTTTCTTGGAATTTGGGAATTCTGGGGGAAAATCCCAGTTTTTAGTGGGCCAAAATTCTGAATTTTTTTGTGATTTAATGCATGAATTTGCTTTAAAATTTTCATTCAGTTAATTTTTTCCGGAGTTTTTCCAGGAAAATTTAGGAATTCCAGGGATCAGATGGGAATTCTGGGACAGGGACTGGAATTCCAACTGTTGGGATGGGAATTCCAGCTGTTGTGACAGGAGTTCCAGCTGTTGAGAGGGGCTCTGTGGTGACTTTTCCCGGGATTTTCCAGGAAAATTTGGGAATTCCAGGGATCAGATGGGAATTCTGGGACAGGGACAGCTGTTGTGACAGGAGTTCCAGCTGTTGTGACAGGAATTCCAGCTGTTGGGACAGGAATTCCAGCTGTTGGGACAGGAGTTCCAGCTGTTGGGATGGGAGTTCCAGCTGTTGGGACGGGAGTTCCAGCTGTTGGGATGGGAATTCCAGCTGTTGGGACAGGAGTTCCAGCTGTTGTGACAGGAATTCCAGCTGTTGGGACAGGAATTCCAGCTGTTGTGACAGGAATTCCAGCTGTTGGGACGGGAGTTCCAGCTGTTTTGACAGGAATTCCAGCTGTTGGAATGGGAATTCCAGCTGTTGTGACGGGAGTTCCAGCTGTTGTGACGGGAGTTCCAGCTGTTGGGACAGGAGTTCCAGCTGTTGTGACAGGAATTCCAGCTGTTAGGACGAGAATTCCAGCTGTTGTGACAGGAATTCCGGCTGTTGGGAGGGCTCCGGGTGACTGTTCCCGGGGTTTTTCAGCGCCACGCCTCGTCCAGCGAGGAACCGTCGGATCTCAGCGACGACTCCGAGTTCAGCGCGGGAGAGAAAGGACACAGGAAATACCGGGAGTACAGCCCGGGATACGGGGTGAGTGACACTGGGGATACTGGGAGAACTGGGAGTACAGCCCGGGATACGGGGTGAGTGTTACTGGGGATACTGGGAGAACTGGGAGTACAGCCCGGGATACGGGGTGAGTGATACTGGGAGTACTGGGAGAACTGGGAGTACAGCCCGGGATACGGGGTGAGTGATACTGGGAGTACTGGGAGAACTGGGAGTACAGCCCGGGATACGGGGTGAGTCTTACTGGGGATACTGGGAGTACTGGGAATGGGATACTGGGAGAGTGATACTGGGAGTACTGGGAATGGGATACTGGGAGAGTGATACTGGGAGTACTGGGAATGGGATACCGGGAGTACAGCCCGGGATACGGGGTGAGTGTTACTGGGGATACTGGGAGTACTGGGAATGGGATACTGGGAGAGTGATACTGGGAGTACTGGGAATGGGATACTGGGAGTACAGCCCGGGATACGGGGTGAGTGATACTGGGAGAACTGGGAGTACTGGGAGTACAGCCCGGGATACGGGGTGAGTCTTACTGGGGATACTGGGAGAACTGGGAATGGGATACTGGGTGAGTTATACTGGGAGTACTGGGAATGGGATACTGGGAGTACAGCCCGGGATACGGGGTGAGTGTTACTGGGGATACTGGGAGAACTGGGAATGGGATACTGGGAGTACAGCCCGGGATACGGGGTGAGTGACACTGGGAGTACTGGGAATACTGGGAGTACAGCCCGGGATACGGGGTGAGTCATACTGGGAGTACTGGGAGAACTGGGAATGGGATACTGGGAGTACAGCCCGGGATACGGGGTGAGTGATACTGGGAGTACTGGGAATACTGGGAGTACAGCCCGGGATACGGGGTGAGTCATACTGGGAGTACTGGGAGAACTGGGAATGGGATACTGGGTGAGTGACACTGGGAGTACTGGGAATGGGATACTGGGAGTACAGCCCGGGATATGGGGTGAGTGATACTGGGAGTACTGGGAGAACTGGGAATGGGATACTGGGTGAGTGACACTGGGAGTACTGGGAATGGGATACTGGGAGTACAGCCCGGGATATGGGGTGAGTGACACTGGGAGAACTGGGAGAACTGGGAATGGGATACTGGGTGAGTGTTACTGGGAGTACTGGGAGAACTGGGAATGGGATACGGGGTGAGTGTTACTGGGAGTACTGGGAGTACTGGGAATGGGATACTGGGAGTACAGCCCGGGATACGGGGTGAGTGATACTGGGAGTACTGGGAGTACTGGGGGATACTGGGAGTACTGGGAATGGGATACGGGGTGAGTTATACTGGGAGTACTGGGAGTACTGGGAGTACTGGGAGTACTGGGAGAACTGGGAATGGGATACGGGGTGAGTTACACTGGGAGTACTGGGAGTACTGGGAGTACTGGGAATGGGATATGGGGTGAGTTATACTGGGAGTACTGGGAGTACTGGGAGTACTGGGAGAACTGGGAATGGGATACGGGGTGAGTTACACTGGGAGTACAGCCCGGGATACGGGGTGAGTCTTACTGGGGATACTGGGAATACTGGGAATGGGATAGGGGGTGAGTTACACTGGGAGTACAGCCTGGGATACGGGGTGAGTCTTACTGGGAGTACTGGGAGAACTGGGAATGGGATACTGGGAGTACAGCCTGGGATATGGGGTGAGTCTTACTGGGAGTACTGGGAGTACTGGGAATGGTATAGTGGGTAAGTTATACTGGGAGTACTGGGAGTGGGATAGGGGGTGAGTTATACTGGGAGTACAGCCCGGGCTATGGGGTGAGTCATACTGGGGATACTGGGAATACTGGGAATGGGATACTGGGAATACATCCCAGCATATCCAGTGAGTTATACTGGGAATACTGGCAATACATTCCCAGTACTCCCAGTACTCCCAGTACTCCCAGTTCCATTCTAACCCCTCCCCCTCCCTTCCCAGTCCCACCAGTACTCCCAGTTACGCAAGCCCCACCCCAAGGCGGAGCCCAAACCCTTCGGCGGCTCCTTCGAGGATTTCGGCCCCGGCGACTTCGGGCCCTTCGAGAACGAGGAGGAGGAGGAGGAGAGCGCCAAGGACTACGACGACTTCGCCAAGGAGCTCAGCCACTACCGGCGCTGCAAGGACGGGAGCCACCGGGCCAGGGGTACTGGGCAAACTGGGCAAACTGGGCAAACTGGGAAATCCCAAAAATCCAAAAAAATCCCAAAAAATCCCCCCCAAAATCCCCCCCAAAAACTCAAAAAAAACCCCAAACGCGGTGCATTTCTCAGCCGCTACCGGTGCTGCAAGGACGGGAGCCACCGGGCCAGGGGTACTGGGCAAACTGGGCAAACTGGGCAAACTGGGAAATGCCAAAAATCCCAAAAAACCCCTCCCAAAAACCAAAAAAATCCCACTAAAATAACCCAAAAATGTCCCAAACGTGGCGCGTTTTTCAGCCACTACCGGCGCTGCAAGGACGGGAGCCACCGGGCCAGGGATACTGGGCAAACTGGGCAAACTGGGCAAACTGGGAAATCCCAAAAATCCAAAAAAATCCCAAAAAATTCACCCCAAAAACCAAAAAAATCCCGATAAAATAACCAAAAAAAACCCCCAAACGCGGCGCGTTTCTCAGCCACTACCGGCGCTGCAAGGACGGGAGCCACCGGGCCAGGGGTACTGGGCAAACTGGGCAAACTGGGCAAACTGGGAAATGCCAAAAATCCCAAAAAACCCCTCCCAAAAACCAAAAAAATCCCGATAAAATAACCAAAAAAAAACCCCAAACGCGGCGCGTTTCTCAGCCGCTACCGGCGCTGCAAGGACGGGAGCCACCGGGCCAGGGGTACTGGGCAAACTGGGCAAACTGGGAAATCCCAAAAATCCCAAAAAATCCCACCCAAAAACCAAAAAAATCCCGACAAAACCATAAAAAATACCCCAAACATGATGTAGTTTTAACCCAATATTGGCACTGTAAGGACGGGAACCACCGGGCCAGGGGTACTGGGCAAACTGGGCAAACTGGGCAAACTGGGAAATCCCAACAATCCCAAAAGATCCCCGCCAAAAACCAAAAAAATCCCAATAAAATAACCAAAAAATGCCCCATATTTCCTGGATTTTACTCCAGTTTTATCTCATTTTATATCCTGGTTTTTTCCCCATTTTCCCCATTTTTACCCCATTTTTATTCCCATTTTTATTCCCATTTTTATTCCCATTTTTACCCCATTTTTATTCCCATTTTTACCCCATTTTTACCCCATTTTTATCCCATTTCTCCCTGCAGGTCTTGGCTGTGCCCGCGGGTTCTGGGGCCGGGACTGTTCCCAGTGTCCCATTCCCATTTTTAATCCCATTTTAAATCCCGTTTTTCCCATTTTAAATCCCATTTTTTGTATTTTTTACCCCATTTTTCTGTCAGGTCGAGGCCGTGCCCGCGGGTTCCGGGGCCGGGGCCGCGGCTGCTCCCGGGGCCGGGGCTGTTCCCAGTGTCCCATTCCCATTTTAAATCCCCATTTTAAATCCCCATTTTAAATCCCATTTTTTGTGGTTTTTATCCCATTTTTTCCCATTTTTATTGCTGTTTCTCTCCCAGGTCGAGGCCGTGCCCGCGGGTTCCGGGGCCGGGGCTGGGGCTGCTCCCGGGGCCGAGGCTGTTCCCAGTGTCCCATTCCCATTTTAAATCCCATTTTAAATCCCGTTTTTCCCATTTTAAATCCCAATTTTTGTGTTTTTTACCCCATTTCTCTCCCAGGTCGAGGCCGTGCCCGCGGGTTCCGGGGCCGGGGCCGCGGCTGCTCCCGGGGCTGGGGCTGTTCCCAGTGTCCCATTCCCATTTTTATTCCCATTTTTCCCATTTTCTGTGTTTTTTACCCCATTTTTTCTGCAGGTCGAGGCCGTGCCCGCGGGTTCCGGGGCCGGGGCCGCGGCTGCTCCCGGGGCCGGGGCTGTTCCCAGTGTCCCATTCCCATTTTAAATCCCATTTTTTGTATTTTTTACCCCATTTCTCTCCCAGGTCGAGGCCGTGCCCGCGGGTTCCGGGGCCGGGGCCGCGGCTGCTCCCGGGGCCGGGGCTGTTCCCAGTGTCCCATTCCCATTTTTATTCCCATTTTTCCCATTTTCTGTGTTTTTTACCCCATTTTTTCTGCAGGTCGAGGCCGTGCCCGCGGGTTCCGGGGCCGGGGCCGCGGCTGCTCCCGGGGCCGGGGCTGTTCCCAGTGTCCCATTCCCATTTTAAATCCCCATTTTAAATCCCGTTTTTCCCATTTTTTGTATTTTTTACCCCATTCTCAGGTCGAGGCCGTGCCCGCGGGTTCCGGGGCCGGGGCCGCGGCTGCTCCCGGGGCCGGGGCTGTTCCCGGGGCCGGGGCCGCGCCCGCAGCGACCCCGAGGAGGAGGAGGAGCCGTTCGAGGAGGAGATGGAGGTGAGGGAGCGGGAATGAATCCCACTGGGAATGAGGGAATGCTCCACTGGGAATGCTGGAATGTTCCACTGGGAATGTTCCAGTGGGAATGTTCCACTGGGAATGTTCCACTGGGAATGCTGGAATGTGCCACTGGGAATGCTCCACTGGGAATGTTCCACTGGGAATGCTGGAATGTTCCACTGGGAATGCTCCACTGGGAATGTTCCACTGGGAATGCTGGAATGTTCCACTGGGAATGCTCCACTGGGAATGTTCCACTGGGAATGCTGGAATGTTCCACTGGGAATGCTCCACTGAGAATGCTGGAATGCTCCACCGGGAATGTTCCACTGGGAATGTTCCACTGGGGATGCTGGAATGTGCCACTGGGAATGCTCCACTGGGAATGTTCCACTGGGAATGCTGGAATGTTCCACTGGGAATGCTCCACTGGGAATGTTCCACTGGGAATGCTGGAATGTTCCACTGGGAATGCTGGAATGTTCCACTGGGAATGCTCCACTGGGAATGTTCCACTGGGAATGCTGGAATGTTCCACTGGGAATGTTCCACTGGGAATGCTGGAATGTTCCACTGGGAATGTTCCACTGGGGATTCTGGAATGTTCCACTGGGAATGTTCCACTGGGAATGCTGGAATGTTCCACTGGGAATTCTGGAATGTTCCACTGGGGATTCTGGAATGTTCCACTGGGGATTCTGGAATGTTCCAGGGGGAATTCCAGAGGGAATTCTGGGGTGTTCCACAGGGAATTTTGGAGGGGATTCCAGGATTTTTCCCAGATAATTCCCCAGGGAATTCTGTCCCTCCCAGGAGTTCTGACTCCATCCCAGGATTCCGCACAGGATTCCCATCCCAGCTCTCCCTCTCCATTCTGAGCTTCCCATGCCAGAATTCCCACGGAATTCCCAATTTTTTCCCAGTACTGCGACCCCGAGGAGCCGATGGGCGACGACGACTTCGACGATTACGCCAAAGAACTGTCACAGTACCGGCGCAGCAAGGAGCGCGGCCGGGGTGAGCTGGGAACCCCAAATCCCAAAAATCCCACCCCAAATCCCAAAAATCCCATCCCAAATCACATCCCAAATCCCTGGAGCGCGGCCGGGGTGAGCTGGGAACCCCAAATCCCAAAAATCCCATCCCAAATCCCATCCAAAATCCCATCCCAAATCCCTGGAGCGCGGCCGGGGTGAGCTGGGAACCCCAAATCCCAAATCACAAATCCCAATCCCAAAAATCCCAATCACAAATCCCTGGAGCGCGGCCGGGTGAGCTGGGAACCCCAAATCCCAAATCACAAATCACAAATCCCAAATCGCAAATCACAAATCCCAAATCACAAATCCCATCCCAAATCACAAATCCCAATCCCAAATCACATCCCAAACCACAAATCCCAATCCCAAATCACATCCCAAATCACAAATCCCAATCCCAAATCACATCCCAAATCACAAATCCCAATCCCAAATCACATCCCAAATCACAAATCCCAATCCCAAATCACATCCCAAATCCCTGGAGCGCGGCCGGGTGAGCTGGGAACCCCAAATACCAAATCACAAATCCCAAATCACAAATCCCAATCCCAAATCACATCCCAAATCACATCCCAAATCACAAATCCCAATCCCATATCCCTGGAGCGGGGCCAGGGTGAGCTGGAACCCACCCCAAATACCAATCCCAAATCTCAAATCCCACCCAAAATCCCAAATCCCATCCCAAATCCCAATCCCAAATCCACCCAAAATCCCAAATCCCACCCCAAATTCCAAATCCCAATCCCATCCAAAATCCTGTCCCAAATCCTTGGAGCGGGGCTGGGGTGAGCTGGGAATCCCACCCCAAATCCCACCCAAAATCCCATCCCAATTCCGAAATCCCATCCCAAATCCCACACCAAATCCCAAATCCCAATCTCACCCCAAATCCCAAATCCCAATCCCATCCAAAATCCCAAATCCCTGGAGCACGGCCAGGGTGATCCAGGAATCCCACCCCAAATCCCAATCAAATCCCAATTCCCAATCCCACCCCAAATCCTGATTCACAGTCCCAAATCCCATCCTAAATCCTGTCCCAAATGCCTGGAACAGGGCCAGGGTGAGCCTGGAATTCCACCCCAAATTCCCTAATTCCCAAAATCCCAAATCCCAAATTTCTGCTCCAGGGCTGAGCCGGGGCCGGGGCCCGCGGGGCCGTGGGAACAAGGGGCTGGGGCTGGGGTGACCCTGGATCTGGGAATTCCCAAATCTCCAATCCCAAATTCCCTGAATTCCCAAATCCCTGAATTCCCAAATTCCCTGATTAATTCGCAGGGCTGAGCCGGGGCCCGTGGGAACAAGGGGCTGGGGCTGGGGTGACCCTGGATCTGGGAATTCCCAATTCCCAAATCCTAAATCCCTGAATTCCCAAATCCCCAAATTCCCGAATTCCCGAATTTGCAGGGCTGAGCCGGGGCCGGGGCCGGGGCCCGCGGGGCCGTGGGAACAAGGGCCCGGGGCGGGGCCGGGGCCGCGGCCGCAGCGCGATGGGAAAAGCCGCGATCAACGACGACGACGAGTTCTACGACGACGACATGGGGGTGAGGGCTGGCACCCCAAAAGTGACAAAAACCCCAAAATTCCTGCTCTGGAAAAAACAAAACTGCCAAAAATCCCAGGTTCCCAAAAATCCCAAAATTCCTGCCCTGAAAAACCAAAAATCCCAAAAATCCCAAAGTTCGTGCTCTGAAAAAACCAAATTCTCAAAAATCCTAGATTCCCAAAAATCCCAAAATTCCTGCTCTGAAAAACCAAAAATCCCAAAGTTTGTGCTCTGAAAAAACCAAATTCTCAAAAATCCCAGATTCCCAAAAATCCCAAAATTCCTGCTCTGAAAAAAACAAATTCTCAAAAATCCCGAAATTCCTTCTCTGAAAAACCAAAATTCCCATAATTCCCAGGTTCCCAAAAATCCCAAAATTCCTGCTCTAAATTCCCAAAAATCACAAATTACCAAAAATCGCAAATTACCAAAAAATCATAAAATTCCTGCTTTGAAAAACTAAATTTCCAAAAATCCCAGATTCCCAAAAATCACAAAATTCTTGCTCTGAAAAAAACAAAATTTCCAAAAACCCCAGGTTCCCAAAAATCCCTAAATTCCTGCTCCAAGTTCTCAAAAATCGCAAATTCCCAAAAGTCTCAAATTACCAAAAAATCACAAAATTCCTGCTCTGAAAACCCAAATTCTCAAAAATTCCAAAATTCCTGCTCTGAAAAAACCAAATTCCCAAAAAGCACAAATTCCCAAAAAATCCAAAATTCCTGCTCTGAAAAAACCAAAATTTCCAAAAATCCCAAGTTCCCAAAAATCCCAAAATTCCTGCTCCAAGTTCCCAAAAATCGCAAATTCCCAAAAATCACGAAATTTATGCTCTGAAAAAACCAAATTCCCAAAAATCCCAGATTGCAAAAAAAATCACAAAATTACTGCTCTGAAAAAACCAAAATTTCCAAAAATTCCAGGTTCCCAAAAATCCCAAAATTCCTGCTCTGAAAAAACCAAAATTTCCAAAAATCCCAGGTTCCCAAAAATCCCAAAATTCCTGCTCCAAGTTCCCAAAAATCGCAAATTCCCAAAAATCACGAAACTTATGCTCTGGAAAAACCAAAGTCCCAAAAATCCCAGATTGCAAAAAAAATCACAAAATTACTGCTCTGAAAAACCAAAATTTCCAAAAATCCCAGGTTATCAAAAATCCCAAAATTCCTGCTCTGAAAAAACCAAAATTTCCAAAAATCCCAGGTTCCCAAAAATCCCAAAATTCCTGCTCCAAGTTCCCAAAAATCGCAAATTCCCAAAAATCACGAAATTTATGCTCTGAAAAAACCAAATTCCCGAAAATCCCAGATTCCAAAAAAAATCACAAAATTACTGCTCTGAAAAAAACAAAACTTCCAAAAATCCCAAATTCCCAAAAATCCCAAAATTCCTGCTCTGAAAAACCAAATTCCAAAAAATCCCAGATTCCCAAAAATCACAAAATTCTTGCTCTGAAAAACCAAATTCCCAAAAATCGCAAATTCCCAAAAATCCCAAAATTCCTTCTCTGAAAAAACCAAATTCCCAAAAATCGCAAATTCCCAAAAATCCCAAAATTCCTGCTCTGAAAAAAACAAAATTTCCAAAAATCCCCAGGTTCTCAAAAATCCCAAAATTCCTGTTCTGAAAAAACCAAATTCCCAAAAATCGCAAATTCTCAAAAATCCCAAAATTCCTGCTCTGAAAAAACCAAAATTTCCAAAAATCCCAGGTTCCCAAAAATCCCAAAATTCCTGCTCCAAGTTCCCAAAAATCGCAAATTCCCAAAAGTCTCGAATTACCAAAAAATCACAAAATTCCTGCTCTGAAAACCCAAAATCTCAAAAATCCCAAAATTCCTGCTCTGAAAAAAACAAGTTCCCATAAATCATAGATTCCCAAAATTCCTGCTCCAAATTCCCAAAAATCTCGAATTACCAAAAAATCACTAAATTCCTGCTCTGAAAAAAACAAATTCCCAAAAATCCCAAATGCCCAAAACCCCCAGATTCCCAAAAATCCCAAAATTCCTGCTCTGAAAAAACCAAATTCCCAAAAATCCCAAATTCCCAAAAATCCCAATTTCCCAAAAATCCCAAAATTCCTGCTCTGCAAAAAACCAAATTCCCAGAAATCCCAAATTCCCAAAAATCAGAAATTCCCAAAAATCACAAAATTCCTGCTCTGAAAAACCCAAATTCCCAAAAATCAGAAATTCCCAAAAATCACAAAATTCCTGCTCTGAAAAACTCAAATTCCTGCCCAGAAAATTCAAAAATCCCACCCAGGATTCCCAAAAATCCTGGTCTGAAAGCTCAAAAATTCCATCTGGAATTCCCAAAAATCCTGCCAAAATTCCCAAAAATCCCACCCAGGATTCCCAAAAATCCTACTCTGAAAACCCAAAAATCTCACACAGAATTCCCCAAAATCCTGCTCTAAGAAACTCAAAAATTGTGCCTGGAAATCCCAAAAATCCCGTCCAGAATTTCCAAAAATCCCACCCAGAATTTCCAAAAATCCTGATCTGAAAACCCAAAAATTCTGCCCAGAAATCCCAAAAATCCCAATGGAATTCCCAAAAGTCCCGCTCTAAAAACCCAAAAATTCCTGGATTTTTCTTGGAATTTTTCCTGGAATTTTTCCTGGATTTTTCCCAGATTTTTTCCCCCAAATTTCTGAATTTTTCCCAGATTTTTCCTGGGATTTTTCCTGGGATTTTTTTCTGGGATTTCTCCTGGATTTTTCCAGCCAAATTCCTGATTTTTCCCAGATTTTTCCTGCCAAATTCCAGGATTTTCTCAGATTTTTCCTGGGATTTTTTTCTGGGAATTTTCCTGGATTTTTCCTGGGGTTTTTGGCTTAGCACCCCAAACTCCTCAGTGCTGGGAATTTCCCATTTTTCCCAAAAAAATTCATGGATTTTTCCCAGATTTTTTCCCCCCAAATTCCCACATTTTTCCCAGATTTTTTCCCCTCAAAATTCCTGGATTTTTCCCGGGATTCTTCCTGGGATTTTTTCTGGTATTTTTCCCAGGACTTTTTCCTGAAAATTCCCAAATTTAGCCCAAATTTTTTCCCCCAAATTCCCAGATTTTCCCACCCCAAAATTCCTGGATTTTTCCAGCTTTTCCCCAGGATTTATCCTAAATTTTGCTGAATTTTTTCTGGGATTTTTCCCCCCAAATTCTCGGATTTTTCCCACAAAATCCCCAGATATTTCCCAGATTTTCCCGAATTTCCCCAAAATTTTTTTCTCAGCACCCCCCAAACCCCTTCTCTTATCACAATTTCCCATTCCCCCCCAAAAAAATTCCCAGATTTTCCCAAAATTCCCGTTTTTTTCCCCAGGACGGGGGCGGTTACCGGCGGGGCGAGCACGACAAATCCCACCTGCCCTCGGACAAGAAGGGCAAAGTGATCTGCAAGTACTTCGTGGAGGGCAGGTGCACCTGGGTGAGCACAATTCCCAAAATATTCCCAAAATTCCCAAAATTCCAGCTGGGACAGGTGAGGGGGGTCACACCTGGGTCACACCTGGGTCACACCCAAGGTGATCTGCAGGTACTTCGTGGAGGGCAGGTGCACCTGGGTGAGCACAATTCCCAAAATATTCCCAAAATATTCCCAAAATTCCAAAAAATCCCAAATTCCAGCTGGGACAGGTGAGGGGGTCACCTGGGTCACACCTGTGTCACACCTGAGGTGATCTGCAAGTACTTCGTGGAGGGCAGGTGCACCTGGGTGAGCAGAATTCCCAAAATATTCCCAAAATTCCCAAAATATTCCCAAAATTCCCAAAATTCCAGCTGGGACAGGTGAGGGTGTCACACCTGTGTCACACCTGTGTCACACCTGTGCCACACCTGTGTCACACCTGGGTCACACCTGTGTCACACCTGGGTCACACCTGTGCCACACCTGGGTCACACCTGTGTCACACCTGGGTCACACCTGTGCCACACCTGGGTCACACCTGTGTCACACCTGGGTCACACCTGTGCCACACCTGGGTCACACCTGGATCCCACCCAAATCCCACCTTTTCCATCCATGTCCCACCTGGATTCCACCTTTTCCATTTCTGTCTCACTTTTCCCACCTGTCCCACGTGTTCCCATTTCTCACCTGTCCCAACTCACCTGTCTGTCACCTGTGTCTCACCTGTGTCTTACATCACCTGTATCTCACCTGTCTCACCTGTCTCACCTGTATCTCCCCTTTCACCTGTATCTCCCTTGTCTCTCACCGGTCTCTCATCTGTCTCACCTGTATCTCACCTGTATCCCTCACCTGTCCCACCTGTGCATATCTCACCTGTCTCAGCTGTTCCACCTGTCTCTCACCTGTATCTCACCTGTCTCAACTGTGTGTCACCTGTATCTCCCCTGTATCTCACCTGTGTCTAATCTGTATCTCACCTGTCCCACCTGTCTATATCTCACCTGTGTCTCACCTGTATCTCCCCTTTCACCTGTATCTCCCTTGTCTCTCACCTGTATCTCACCTGTATCTCACCTGTCCCATCTGTACATGTCTCACCTGTCTCTCACCTGTCTCTCACCTGTGTCTCACCTGTCCCTCACCTGTCCCAGCTGTCCATATCTCACCTGTATCTCACCTGTATCTCACCTGTCCAATCTCACCTGTCCCATCTGTACCCATATCTCACCTGTATCTCACCTGTATCTCACCTGTGTCTCACCTGTATCTTACCTGTGTCTCCCCTTTCACCTCTATCTCCCTTGTCTCTCACCTGTCCCTCACCTGTCCCACCTGTCCATATCTCACCTGTATCTCACCTGTATCTCACCTGTATCTCCCCTCTCACCTGTATCTCCCTTGTCTCTCACCTGTCTCTCACCTGTCCTTCTCTCACCTGTCCCATCTGTCCCTCACCTGTGTCTCACCTGTGTCTCACCTGTCCCAGGGCGATCACTGTAACTTCAGCCACGACATCGAGCTGCCCAAGAAGCGCGAACTGTGCAAGTTCTACATCACGGGGTACTGCGCGCGGGCCGAGAGCTGTCCCTACATGCACGATATCCTGCCTTAAACCTGCCTAAACCTGCCCTAAACCCGGGTTAAACCTGCCTAAACCTGGGTTAAACCTGCCCTAAACCTGGGTTAAACCTGAACTGTGCAAGTTCTACATCACGGGGTACTGCGCCCGCGCCGAGAGCTGTCCCTACATGCACGATATCCTGCCTTAAACCTGCCCTAAACCTGGGTTAAACCTGGCTTAAACCTGCCCCTAAACCTGGGTTAAACCTGCCCTAAACCTGGGTTAAACCTGGGTTAAACCTGAACTGTGCAAGTTCTACATCACGGGGTACTGCGCGCGGGCCGAGAGCTGTCCCTACATGCACGATATCCTGCCTTAAACCTGCCTAAACCTGCCCTAAACCCGGGTTAAACCTGCCCTAAACCCGGGTTAAACCTGCCCTAAACCTGGGTTAAACCCGGGTTAAACCTGAACTGTGCAAGTTCTACATCACGGGGTACTGCGCGCGGGCCGAGAGCTGTCCCTACATGCACGATATCCTGCCTTAAACCTGCCCTAAACCTGGGTTAAACCTGCCCTAAACCTGCCCTAAACCTGGGTTAAACCTGGGTTAAACCTGAACTGTGCAAGTTCTACATCACGGGGTACTGCGCCCGCGCCGAGAGCTGTCCCTACATGCACGATATCCTGCCTTAAACCTGCCCTAAACCTGCCCTAAACCTGGGTTAAACCTGCCCTAAACCTGGGTTAAACCTGGGCTGTGCAAGTTCTACATCACGGGGTACTGCGCGCGGGCCGAGAGCTGTCCCTACATGCACGATATCCTGCCTTAAACCTGCCCTAAACCTGGGTTAAACCTGCCCTAAACCCGGGTTAAACCTGGGTTAAACCTGAACTGTGCAAGTTCTACATCACGGGGTACTGCGCGCGGGCCGAGAGCTGTCCCTACATGCACGATATCCTGCCTTAAACCTGCCCTAAACCCGGGTTAAACCTGCCCTAAACCTGGGTTAAACCTGGGTTAAACCTGAACTGTGCAAGTTCTACATCACGGGGTACTGCGCCCGCGCCGAGAGCTGTCCCTACATGCACGATATCCTGCCTTAAACCTGCCCTAAACCCAGGTTAAACCTGCCTAAACCTGGGTTAAACCTGCCCTGAACCCGGGTTAAACCTGCCCTAAACCTGGGTTAAACCTGCCCTAAACCTGGGCTAAACCTGCCCTAAACCAGGGTTAAACCTGGGTTAAACCTGGGTTAAACCTGAACTGTGCAAGTTCTACATCACGGGGTACTGCGCGTGGGCCGAGAGCTGTCCCTACATGCACGATATCCTGCCTTAAACCTGCCCTAAACCTGGGTTAAACCTGGGTTAAACCTGCCCTAAACCTGGGTTAAACCTGAACTGTGCAAGTTCTACATCACGGGGTACTGCGCGCGGGCCGAGAGCTGTCCCTACATGCACGATATCCTGCCTTAAACCTGCCCTAAACCCGGGTTAAACCTGCCCTAAACCTGGGTTAAACCTGGGTTAAACCTGAACTGTGCAAGTTCTACATCACGGGGTACTGCGCGCGGGCCGAGAGCTGTCCCTACATGCACGATATCCTGCCTTAAACCTGCCCTAAACCCGGGTTAAACCTGCCTAAACCTGGGTTAAACCTGCCCTGAACCCGGGTTAAACCTGCCCTAAACCTGGGTTAAACCTGCCCTAAACCTGGGCTAAACCTGCCCTAAACCTGGGTTAAACCTGGGTTAAACCTGGGTTAAACCTGAACTGTGCAAGTTCTACATCACGGGGTACTGCGCGCGGGCCGAGAGCTGTCCCTACATGCACGATATCCTGCCTTAAACCTGCCCTAAACCTGGGTTAAACCTGGGTTAAACCTGCCCTAAACCTGGGTTAAACCCGGGTTAAACCTGAACTGTGCAAGTTCTACATCACGGGGTACTGCGCCCGCGCCGAGAGCTGTCCCTACATGCACGATATCCTGCCTTAAACCTGCCCTAAACCTGGGTTAAACCTGGGTTAAACGTGGGTAAAACCTGCCCCTAAACCTGGGTTAAACCTGGGCTGAACCAGCCCTGCGCCCGCGCCGAGAGCTGTCCTTACATGCACGATATCCTGCCTTAAACCTGCCTAAACCTGCCCTAAACCTGGGTTAAACCTGGGTTAAACGTGGGTAAAACCTGCCCCTAAACCTGGGCTAAACCCGGGTTAAACCTGCCCTAAACCTGCCCTAAACCCGGGTTAAACCTGCCCTAAACCCGGGTTAAACCTGCCCTAAACCTGAGTTAAACCCGGGTTAAACCTGGGCTGAACCAGCCCTGCGCCCGCGCCGAGAGCTGTCCCTTCATGCGCCATATCCTGCCTTAAACCTGCCTAAACCCAGCTTAAACCCGGGTTAAATCTGAGTTAAACCCCGGGTTAGACCAGGCTTATTCCGAGGTTATTCCGGTTCTTTCCTTGACTCCCCCCACGGGATTTCCCGTGCAAGCTGTTCCACACCACCGGGCTCTGCATCAACGGCGACGACTGCATGTTCTCCCACGCGCCGCTGACCGAGGAGACACGGGAGCTGCTGGACAAGGTGAGAACACCTGGGCACACCTGAGATACACCTGGGATACACCTGGATACACCTGGGATACACCTGGGTACACCTGGGCACAGCTGGGGTCACAGGTCTGGCATGTTCTCCCATGCGCCGCTGACCGAGGAGACACGGGAGCTGCTGGACAAGGTGAGAACACCTGAGTACACCTGAGATACACCTGGGCACACCTGAGCACACCTGGGATATACCTGGGGTACACCTGGGTACACCTGGGCACAGCTGGGGTCACAGGTCTGGCATGTTCTCACATGCACCACTGACCGAGGAGACACGGGAGCTGCTGGACAAGGTGAGAACACCTGGGTACACCTGGGCACACCTGGGTACACCTGGGTACACCTGGGTACACCTGAGATACACCTGGTACACCTGGGTACAGCTGGGTACACCTGAGATACACCTGGGCACAGCTGGGATACAGCTGGGTACACCTGGGTACACCTGGGCACACCTGGATACACCTGGGCACACCTGGGCACAGCTGGGTACACCTGGGCACACCTGGGGGCACCTGGGCACACCTGAGATACACCTGGGCACAGCTGGGCACAGCTGGGGTCACAGGTCTGGCATGTTCTCACACGCGCCGCTGACCGAGGAGACACGGGAGCTGCTGGACAAGGTGAGAACACCTGGGCACACCTGGGCACACCTGGGTACACCTGGGGGCATTTACAGCACACCTGGGCACACCTGGGTACACCTGGGGTCACAGGTCTGGCATGTTCTCACACCCGCCGCTGACCGAGGAGACACGGGAGCTGCTGGACAAGGTGGGTACACCTGGGTACAGCTGGGTACACCTGGGCACACCTGGGCACACCTGGGCACACCTGGGTACACCTGAGATACACCTGGGCACACCTGGGGTACACCTGGGCACAGCTGGGGTCACAGGTCTGGCATGTTCTCACACGCGCCGCTGACCGAGGAGACACGGGAGCTGCTGGAGAAGGTGAGAACACCTGGGCACACCTGGGCACACCTGGGATATACCTGGGTACACCTGGGTATACCTGGGATACACCTGGGTACACCTGGGATACACCTGGGCACACCTGGGTACACCTGGATAAACCTGGGTACACCTGGGGGCATTTACAGCACACCTGGGTACACCTGGGCACAGCTGGGTACACCTGGGTACACCTGGGTACACCTGGACACACCTGGGATCAGTGTCTCCCAGTCCCTCCCAGTCCCCGTTTCCATTCGAGGTGCTGCAGGAGGACGCCGAGACGGGCACTCCCATCCCAGTATAACCCAGTTTATCCCAGTATAACCCAGTTTATCCCAGTATAACCCAGTATAACCCAGTATAATCCAGTAGCATTTTTTCCATTCCAGATGTTACAGGAAGACCCCAAGGGGGACACTCCCATCCCAGTATAACCCAGTTTATCCCAGTATAATCCAGTATAACCCAGTATAATCCAGTATAACCCAGTTTATCCCAGTATAACCCAGTATAACCCAGTATAATCCAGTATAACCCAGTTTATCCCAGTATAACCCAGTATAACCTTGTATATCCCAGTATAACCCAGTTTATCCCAGTATAACCCAGTATCATTTTTTCCATTCCAGACATTACTGGAAGGCACCAAGGCGGACACTCCCATCCCAGTATAACCCAGTTTATCCCAGTTAATCCCAGTTTCTCTATTCCAGATGTTACAGGAGGACGCTGAGTCGGGCACTCCCATCACTCCCAGTCCCTCCCAGTCTCTCCCAGTCCCATCCCAGTGCTATCCCAGTTAATTCCAGTCTCTCCCAGTCCCATCCCAGTGCTATCCCAGTTAATTCCAGTCTCTCTCAGTTCCATCCCAGTACAAACCAGTACAAACCAGTTAATCCCAGTTCAATTTATTTCATTCCAGATGTTACAGGAGGACACTGAGTCGGGCACTCCCATCACTCCCAGTCCATCCCAGTCCATCCCAGTCTCTCCCAGTCCCATCCCAGTTAATTCCAGTCTCTCCCAATCCCATCCCAGTGCTATCCCAGTTAATTCCAGTCTCTCCCAATCCCATCCCAGTATATCCCAGTATAAACCAGTATGATTTATTTCATTCCAGATGTTACAGGAGGACGCTGAGTCGGACACTCCCATCACTCCCAGTCCCTCCCAGTCTCTCCCAGTCCCATCCCAGTTAATTCCAGTCTCTCCCAATCCCATCCCAGTATATCCCAGTATAAACCAGTATAATTTATCTCATTCCAGATGTTGCAGGAGGATGCTGAGTCGGACACTCCCATCACTCCCAGTCCATCCCAGTCTCTCCCAATCCCATCCCAGTGCTATCCCAGTTAATTCCAGTCTCTCTCAATTCCATCCCAGTATAACCCAGTTCCATCCCAATATATCCCAGTATAAACCAGTTTAATTTATTTCATTCCAGATGTTGCAGGAGGACGCTGAGTCGGACACTCCCATCACTCCCAGTCCTTCCCAGTCCCTCCCAGTCCTCCCAGTCTCTCCCAGTCCCTCCCAGTCTCTCCCAATCCCATCCCAGTGCTATCCCAGTTAATTCCAGTCTCTCCCAATGCCATCCCAGTATAAACCAGTATAATTTATTTCATTCCAGATGTTACAGGAGGACGCTGAGTCGGACACTCCCATCACTCCCAGTCCATCCCAGTCTCTCCCAGTCCCATCCCAGTCTCTCCCAGTCCCTCCCAGTGCTATCCCAGTTAATTCCAGTCTCTCCCAGTTCCATCCCAGTATATCCCAGTATAACCCAGTATATCCCAGTATAAACCAGTATAATTTATTTCATTCCAGATGTTGCAGGAGGATGCTGAGTCAGACACTCCCATCACTCCCAGTCCATCCCAGTCCCTCCCAATCCCATCCCAGTCCCTCCCAGTCTCTCCCAATCCCATCCCAGTACAAACCAGTTAATCCCAGTTTAATTTTCATTCCAGATGTTACAGGAGGACGCTGAGTCGGACACTCCCATCACTCCCAGTCCATCCCAGTCTCTCCCAGTCTCTCCCAATCCCATCCCAGTGCTATCCCAGTTAATTCCACTCTCTTCCAGTTCCATCCCAGTACATCCCAGTATAAACCAGTTCAATTTATCTCATTCCAGATGTTGCAGGAAGATGCTGAAGCAGGTGCCGAGGACCAGAAGGAGGTGGAGGAGCTGAAGAAACAGGGCATCAACCCCCTGCCCAAACCAGCACAGCCCAGTTTATCCATCCCAGTACAAACCAGTTAATCCCAGTTCAATTTATCTCATTCCAGATGTTGCAGGAGGACGCCGAGGCCGGCGCTGAGGACCAGAAGGAGGTGGAGGAGCTGAAGAAACAGGGCATCAACCCCCTGCCCAAACCAGCACAGCCCAGTTTATCCATCCCAGTACAAACCAGTTAATCCCAGTTTAATTTTCATTCCAGATGTTGCAGGAGGACGCCGAGGCCGGCGCCGAGGACCAGAAGGAGGTGGAGGAGCTGAAGAAACAGGGCATCAACCCCCTGCCCAAACCCCCCCCCGGGGTGGGGCTGCTCCCCACCCCCCCCCCGCCCCCCCGGCCCCGCCCCCTGCCCCTCGCCCCTCCCCCCGCCCGCCCCTCCCCCCCCCGCCGCCGCCCCTCCCCCCCCCATGGAGGGGGAGCCCCCCCCGGACCCGCTGAGGAAAATCCCGTCGCTGTTCGAGATCGTGGTGAGGCCCACGGGGCAGCTGGCCGAGAAACTGGGGGTCAGGTGAGCTCACCTGGGCACACCTGGGCACACCTGGGATACACCTGGGTACACCTGAGCACACCTGGATACACCTGGGTACACCTGGGGTACACCTGGGGGCACCTGGGATACACCTGAGCACACCTGGGGTACACCTGGGTACACCTGGGTACACCTGGATACACCTGGGGGCACCTGGGTACAGCTGGGCACACCTGGGTACACCTGGGTACAGCTGGGTACACCTGGGTACACCTGGGATACACCTGGGTACAGCTGGGGGCACCTGGGATACACCTGAACACACCTGGGTACAGCTGGGTACACCTGGGCACACCTGGGATACACCTGGGTACAGCTGGGTACACCTGGGTACACCTGGGTACACCTGGATATACATGGGGACTGTGGTGAGGCCCACGGGGCAGCTGGCCGAGAAACTGGGGGTCAGGTGAGCTCACCTGGGTACACCTGAGCAC
Source organism: Oenanthe melanoleuca (assembly GCF_029582105.1). Classification (NCBI taxonomy): domain Eukaryota; kingdom Metazoa; phylum Chordata; class Aves; order Passeriformes; family Muscicapidae; genus Oenanthe; species Oenanthe melanoleuca. Next base: position 5,725,021 of record NC_079358.1, read on the forward strand.
ACCTCGGTACACCTGGGTACACCTGGGTGCACCTGGGCACACCTGGGGACACCTGGGCACACCTGGGGTACACCTGGGCACACCTGGGATACACCTGGATACACCTGGGGGCACCTGGGTACAGCTGGATATACCTGGGCACACCTGGGTACACCTGGGTACACCTGGGTACACCTGAGCACACCTGGGTACACCTGGGCACACCTGGGTACACCTGAGATACACCTGGGTACACCTGAGCACACCTGGGTACACCTGGGGGCACCTGGGTACACCTGGGATACACCTGGGCACAGCTGGGCACAGCTGGGGGGGCAGGTGAGGGTACCTGGGCACACCTGGGGACAGGTGGGACTCAGCCAAGCCCCACCTGTAAAATCCTCCCATGGATTTTTCCCCCCTGAACCCCAAATTTTACCCCCAAAAAACCCAAATTTCACCCCAAATTTCACCCCAAAAACCCAAATTTCACCCCAAAAAAGCCAGATTTCACCCCAAATTTTACCCCCAAAAAACCCAAATTTCACCCCAAAACCCCAATTTTTTTTCCGCAATTGACTCCCAAATCCCCCCCAAAATCCCAAATTTACCCCAAATTTTTCCCCTAAAAAAACCCCAAATTTCTCTCTTTAACTCCAAATCCCCCCAAAAAAAACCTCAAAATTCCCCAAAAAACCAAATTTTTCCCTTTAACTCCAAATCCCCCCAAAATTAAAAAAAAAACCCCAAAAATTCCCAAAAAAATCCCAAATTCCCCAAAAAATCCCAAATTCCCCAAAAAACCCCCAAAATTCCCTGAAAAATCCCAAAATTCTCCAAAAAAACCCCAAAATTCCCAAAAAAAACCAAATTTTTCCCTTTAACTCCAAATCCCCCCAAAATTCCAAAAAAACCCCCGAAAATTCCCAAAAAAACCTCAAAATTCCCCAAAAAACCCACAAAATTCCCCAAAAAAACCCCAAAATTCCCTGGAAAACCCCAAAATTCCCCAAAAAACCCAAAATTCCACAAAAACCCCCAAAATTCCATGGAAAACCCCAAAATTTTCCAAAAAAAATCCCAAAATTCCCATAAAAAACCCCAAAATTCCCAAAAAAACCTCCAAAATTCCCCAAAAATTTTTCCCTTTGACTCCAAATCTCCCCAAAAATTCCCAAAAAACCCCAAAATTCCCCAAAAAGACCCCCAAAATTCCCCAAAAACCCCAAAATTCCGCAAAAAACCCCAAAATTCCTAAAAAAACCCCCAACATTTCAAAAAAAACCCCAAAATTACCAAAAAAACCCCAAAATCCCCAAAAAACCCCAAAATTTCCCCCCAAAATCCCCCAAAAAACCCAAAATTTCCCCCAAAACCCCAAAATTTCCCCCCAAAAAACCCCAAATTTCACCAAAAAAAAAAAAAACAACCAAATTTTCTCACTTTTATTTTAATTTTAATTTATTTTTTTTTATTTTTTTTTTATTCCAGGCACCCCGGCGCCCCTCCCCCCCCTCGCTTCCCCGGCCCGGGTGGGGGAGGGGTGGGGGGGGGTCCTCCCCCCCCTCCGGGGCCCCTCCCCCCCCCGGACCTGCACGCGGAGCTGGGGATGGGCCCCTCCCCCCCCCTGCTGCCCTTCCCCCCCCACCCCGACGAGCCGCCCCTCCCCCACCCGGGGCTGCCCCTCCCCCCGCCGGGGGCGGAGCCCGGGGGGTTCTACGAGGGGTTCTACCCCCCCCAGGAGGGGGGGATGGGCATGGAGACCCCCCCGCGGGGGGGGGAGGGGCCAGGTGAGTGCGGGGTGGGGGAGGGGAAAGCTGGGGGGGGGGGGGGAGTGGGGGAGGGGCCAGCTGGAATTTCCTGCGTTGGGCACAAATTTCCACATTTTCACCCCAAAATTCCCCATTTTCACCCCAAATTTCCCATTTTAATCTCAAATTTCCCAATTTTCACCCCAGATTTCCCCATTTCCCCCTAAATTTCCAATTTTCACCCCCAAATCTCCCCATTTTTCCCCCCAAATTTCCCAATTTTCACCCCAAATTTCCCCATTTCCCCCTAAATTTCCACATTTTCACCCCAAATTTCCCCATTTTCACCCCAAATCTCCCCTTTGCCATCCCAAATTTCACTTTTTCATCCCAAATTTCACTTTTTTCATCCCAAATTTCACTTTTTCATCCCAAAAAAAATGAGGCTGGTTGACCCCAAAATTCCCCATTTTCACCCCAAATTTCCCCATTTTTGTCCCCCAAAATTCCCCATTTTCACCCCAAATTTCTCCATTTTCACCCCAAATCTCCCCTTTGCCATCCCAAATTTCACTTTTTAATCCCAAAAAAATATGGCTAGTAGACCCCAAAATTTCCAATTTTCACCCCAAATTTCCCCATTTCCCCCAAAAACTCCCAGTTTTCACCCCAAATTTCCCCATTTTTAACCCAAAAATTCCCCATTTTCAGCCCATATTCCCCCATTCTCCCCAAAATTCCCCTTTCTTAACCCAAATTTCCCCATTTTCACCCCAAATTCTCACCCCAAATTTTCCCATTTTAACCCCAAATTTCCCCATTTTCAGCACAAATTCCCTTTTTCCCACCCCAAATCTCCCCTTTGCCATCCCAAATTTCACTTTTTCATCCCAAAAAATGAGGCTGGTTGACCCCAAAATTCCCCATTTTTGTCCCCCAAAATTCCCAATTTTCACCCCAAATTTCTCCATTTTCACCCCAAATCTCCCCTTTGCCATCCCAAATTTCACTTTTTTCATCCCAAATTTCACTTTTTCATCCCAAATTTCACTTTTTCATCCCAAAAAATGAGGCTGGTAGACCCCAAAATTTCCAATTTTCACCCCAAATTTCCCCATTTTTAACCCAAAAATTCCCCATTTTCACCCCAAATTTCCTCATTTTTACCCCAAATTCCCCCATTTCCCCCCCAAAATCCCCAATTTCCCCCCCCAAATTCCCATTTTCCCCCCAAATTTCCCCATTTTCACCCCAAATTTTCACCCTATTTCCCCATTTCCCCCCTTCAAATTCCCATTTCACCCCAAATTCCCCCATTTCCCCCCCAAAATTCCCAATTTCCCCCCCAAAATTCCCCATTTCCCCCCCAGAATTCCCAATTTTCCCCCCAAAATTCCCATTTCCCCCCCAAAATTCCCCATTTTCACCCCGAAATCCCCCATTTCCCCCCCAAAATTCCCAATTTCCCCCCCAAAATTTCCCATTTTCCCCCCAAATTTCCCCATTTTCACCCCAAATTTTCACCCTATTTCCCCATTTCCCCCCCAAATTCCCATTTCCCCCCCAGAATCCCCAATTTCCCCCCCAGAATTCCCATTTCCCCCCCAAAATTCCCATTTTTCACCCCAATTCCCCCATTTCTCTCCCCCCTCCAGACGACTACGGCCCCTACGACCCCCCGGAGGCCCCGGGGGGGGATCCGCTGTTCCCGGAGGAGCCTGAGGGGCCGCCGGGGATCCCGGAATTCCCCGGAATTCCCGGAATTCCCGGAATTCCCGAGTTCCTGCCCTCGGGGGCGCAGCGGCTGCTCCTGCGCATCCGGCACCGGCAGCAGCGAGCGGAGGGCGGCAGGAGGGCGGCGGAGGGAGCGCGGGGGGACAGGGAGCACGAGGAGGGTGAGAGAATACAGCCCAAAAATCCGAAAATTCCCAAAAATCCCAAAATTCCTGAGTGTCCTGGTCCCAAAAATCCCGATCCCGGAATTCCCGGTCCCGGCTGGAGAGCGGCCGAGGGAGCGCGGGGAGACAGGGAGCACGAGGAGGGTGAGGGGATAAATCCCAAAAATCCTAAAAATCCCAAAAATCCTGATCCCAAAAATCCCAAAATTCCTGGTCCTGAAAATCCTGAGTGTCCCAAAATTCCTGATCCCGAAATTCCCGGTCCTGGCCGGAGAGCAGCCGAGGGGGCGCGGGGTGAGAGGGAGCACGAGGAGGGTGAGAGAGCCCTGATCCCAAAATTCCTGATCCCAAAAATCCCAAAAATTCTGATCCTAAAAATCCTGATCCTAAAATTCCTGAGTGTCCCAAAATTCCTGATCCCAAAATTCTCGGTCCTGGCCGGAGAGCGGCCAAGGGGGAGACAGGGAGCATGAGGAGGATGAAAGATCCCAAAAATCCTGATCCTAAAAATTCCAAAATTGCTGGTCCTGAAAATCCTGATCCTAAAAATCCTGAGTGTCCTGGTCCCAAAAATCCCGATCCCGGAATTCCCCGTCCTGGCCGGAGAGCGGCCGAGGGAGCGGGGGGGGGACAGGGAGCACGAGGAGGGTGAGAGAGCCCAAAAATCCTGATCCTAAAAATCCCAAAATTCCTGATCCCAAAAATCCCAAAATTCCTGATCTTAAAAATCCTGAGTGTCCCAAAAATCCTGATCCCGAAATTCCCGGTCCTGGCCGGAGAGCGGCAGAGGGGGAGACAGGGAGCATGAGGAGGATGAAAGATCCCAAAAATCCTGATCCTAAAAATTCCAAAATTGCTGGTCCTGAAAATCCTGATCCTAAAAATCCTGAGTGTCCCAAAAAATCCCAAAATTCCTGATCCCAGAATTCCCCGTCCTGGCTGGAGAGCGGCCGAGGGAGCGCGGGGGGACAGGGAGCACGAGGAGGGTGAGGGGATAAATCCTAAAAATCCCAAAATTCCTGATCCCAAAAATCCCAAAATTCCTGGTCCTGAAAATCCCAAAAATCCTGAGAGTCCTGATCCCAAAAATCCTGAAATTCCTGATCCCAAAAATCCTGAGTGTCCCAAAAATCCCGATCCCGAAATTCCCGGTCCCGGCCGGAGAGCGGCCGAGGGGGTGTGGGGAGAGAGGGAGCACGAGGAAGGTGAGAGATCCTGAAAATTCCAAAAATCCTGATCCCAAAAATCCTGAAATTTCTGATCTTAAAAATCCTGAATGTCCCAAAAATCCTGATCCCAAAAATCCCAAAATTCCTGAGTGTCCTGATCCTAAAAAATCCCGATCCCGGAATTCCCCGTCCTGGCCGGAGAGCGGCCGAGGGGGCGCGGGGAGAGAGGGAGCACGAGGAGGGTGAGGGGATAAATCCCAAAAATCCTAAAAATCCCAAAAATCCTAAAAATCCTGATCCCAAAAATCCCAAAATTCCTGTTCCCAAAAATCCCAAAATTCCTGATCCTGAAAATCCTGCGTGTCCCAAAAATCCCGATCCCGAAATTCCCTGTCCTGGCTGGAGAGCGGCTGAGGGAGCGCGGGGGGACAGGGAGCACGAGGAGGGTGAGAAATCCCAAAAATCCTGATCCTAAAAAATCCTGATCCCAAAAATCCTGATTGTCCCAAAAATCCTGAGTGTCCTCATCCTAAAAATCCCAAAAAACCTGGTCCTGAAAATCCTGAGTATCCCAAAAAATCGCAAAAATCCTGATCCCGGAATTCCCGGTCCCGGCCGGAGAGCGGCAGAGGGGGCGCGGGGAGACAGGGAGCACGAGGAGGGTGAGAGAGCCCAAAAATCCTGATCCTAAAAATCCCAAAATTCCTGATCCCAAAAATCCCAAAAATTCTGATCTTAAAAATCCTGCGTGTCCCAAAAATCCCGATCCCGGAATTCCCGGTCCCGGCCGGAGAGCGGCCGAGGGGGAGACAGGGAGCATGAGGAGGATGAAAGATCCCAAAAATCCTGATCCTAAAAATCCCAAAATTGCTGGTCCTGAAAATCCTGATCCTGAAAATCCTGAGTGTCCCAAAAAATCCCAAAAATCCTGATCCCGAAATTCCCGGTCCCGGCTGGAGAGCGGCCGAGGGGGCGCGGGGTGACAGGGAGCACGAGGAGGGTGAGAGAGCCCAAAAATCCTGATCCCAAAAATCCCAAAAATTCTGATCCCAAAAATCCCAAAAATCCTGATCCTAAAAATCCCAAAAATCCTGGTCCCAAAAATCCTGATCCTAAAAAATCCCAATCCCGAAATTCCCGGTCCCGGCCGGAGAGCGGCCGAGGGGGCGCGGGGTGAGAGGGAGCACGAGGAGGGTGAGAGAGCCCTGATCCCAAAATTCCTGATCCCAAAAATCCCAAAAATTCTGATCCTGAAAATCCTGATCCTAAAATTCCTGAGTGTCCCAAAAATCCTGATCCCGAAATTCCCGGTCCTGGCCGGAGAGCGGCCGAGGGGGCGCGGGGAGACAGGGAGCACGAGGAGGGTGAGAGAGAAAATCCTCACCCTAAAAATCCCAAAAATTCTGATCCCAAAAATCCTGATCCTAAAAATCCTGATCCTAAAAATCCCAAAAATCCTGGTCCCAAAAATCCTGATCCTAAAAAATCCCGATCCCGAAATTCCCGGTCCCGGCCGGAGAGCGGCCGAGGGGATGTGGAGTGAGCAGGAGCACGAGGAGGGTGAGGGGATAAATCCCAAAAATCCTAAAAATCCCAAAAATCCTAAAAATCCTGATCCCAAAAATTCCAAAATTCCTGGTCCTGGAAATCCTGATCCCAAAAATCCTGAGTGTCCCAAAAATCCTGATCCCGAAATTCCCGATCCCGGCCGGAGAGCGGCCGAGGGGGCGCGGGGTGACAGGGAGCACGAGGAGGGTGAGGGGATAAATCCCAAAAATCCTAAAAATCCTGATCCTAAAAATCCTGATCCTGAAAATCCCAAAAATCCTGAGAGTCCCGATCCCAAAAATCCTGAAATTCCTGATTCTAAAAATCCTGATCCTAAAAAATCCCGATCCCGAAATTCCTGATCCCGGCCGGAGAGCGGCAGAGGGGGCGCGGGGGGACAGGGAGCACGAGGAGGGTGAGAGAGCCCAAAAATCCCAAAAATCCTGATCCTAAAAATCCCAAAATTCCTGATCCTAAAAATCCCAAGTGTCCCAAAAATCCTGATCCCAAAAATCCCAAAAATCCTGACGCCAACCCCAATCCCCATTTTTCTATTTTATTTTTTTCCATTTTAATTCCCTTTTAACCCTTTCCCCTCCAGGCGACCCCGGCGCTTGGAACTCATTTTGTTTTATTAATATACTTTTATATCTTATATCTTATACTTTATATTTTTTATTTTATATTTTATATTTTATATTTCCTATTTTATATTTTATATTTTATACATTTTTTTTCCCATTTTTATTCATTTTTAACCCTTTCCCCTCCAGGTGACCCCGGCGCTTGGTACTCATTTTGTATTTTTAATATATTTTTATATTTTGCATTTTATATTTTGTATTTCTTATTTTATATTTTCTAATTCCTATTTTATATTTTATATTTTATAAATTTTTTTTCCCATTTTAATTCCCTTTTAACCCTTTCCCCTCCAGGCGACCCCGGCGCTTTGTACTCATTTTGTTTTATTAATATATTTTTATATCTTATATTTTATATCTTATACTTTATGTTTTCTATCTTATATTTTACATTTTATATTTTATATTTTATATTTTATATTTTATATTTTATATTTTATATTTTATATTTTATATTTATTTTATATTTTATTTTATTAATTTTTTTTTTCCATTTTAATTCATTTTTAACCCTTTCCCCTCCAGGCGACCCCGGCGCTTGGTACTCATTTTGTATTTTTAATATACTTCTATATTTTATATCTTATACTTTATATTTTATATTTTATATTTTATATTTTATATTTCCTATTTTATATTTTATATTTTCCCATTTTAATTCATTTTTAACCCTTTCCCTGCAGGCGACCCCGGCGCTTGGTACTCGTTTTGTATTTTTAATATATTTTCATATTTTATATTTTATATTTATTTCCTATTTTATATTTTATATTTTATAATTTTATATTTTATATTTTATATTTTATAATTTTTTTTCCATTTTATTCCTTTTTAACCCTTTCCCTGCAGGCGACCCCGGCGCTTGGTACTCATTTTGTATTTTTAATATATTTTTATATCCTATATCTTATATTTTATATTTTATATTTTATATTTTATATTTTATATTTTATATTTTATATTTCCTATTTTATATTTTATATTTTATAAATTTTTTTTCCATTTTAATTCCCTTTTAACCCTTTCCCTGCAGGCGACCCCGGCGCTTGGTACTCCAGCGACGAAGACGACGGCGCCAGCAGCGTCACCTCCATCCTCAAATCCCTCCGCCAGCAAAGCTCCACCCGGGCCCCAAACCCACCCGGGGACCCCCAGGGTGACCCCAGAATTCCCAGCGACCCCCGAATTCCCAGCGACCCCCGAATTCCCCGGGACCCCCGGCTCCGTGACCCGCGGCTGGCTCGGAACCCCGAGCTCGCCGACCCCGGCCCCTCCGACCCGCGCCTGGCTCGCCACGGCTTCAAACCGGACCCAGCCCCCCAAAAACCGCCCCAGATCCCCCCTGAGGATGAGGATGGGGAGAGAATCCTTCGGGAGAAGCCCCTGAGCATCCCCCTGGAGGCGGCTCCCGGCAGCTGCCAGCGGGATCCTCGGCTGCAGCTGCAGCAGTTCTCCCACATCCGCAAGGACGTGCTGCTGCTGCGGCCGCCCTTCGCCCGCTCCGTGCTCTGGAGCCCCGAGGATCTGATCCCTCTGCCCCTCCCCAAGCAGGACCTTCCTCCTCCTGTTCCTCCTCCTCCTCCTGGCACTGCCAGGCCGCCCTCAGATCCACGGCAGCGTCCAGCACCCGACTCTTCATCATCCTCATCCTCCTCCTCATCATCATCACAGTCATCACTTCCTGATTTTGAGCTGCTGTCACGGATTCTCAAAACTGTGACATCATCATCATCATCACCATCATCATCATCATCAGTGGACAAACCCAGCGACCCCCGTGTGAGGAAGGACCCCAGGCTGCAGAAAAGCCTGGACAGGGCGGCCGAGCCGGACGCCGGCGCCGTCATCGCCCCCTACGACCCTCGCCTGAGCTGGGGCAGCTCCAACCAGAGCAGCGTCCTGAGCGCCATCAGCCTCTACGACCCCAGGACTTGTAAAGAGCCCCAAAACAACGAGAACCCACCCCAAAAACCCGGGCAGGATTTAGGGAAAAACACCAAAAAGGAGCCGCCCTTCGTGCGGCGCTCGGCGCTGGAACAGCCGGACGACAACAGCGAGAGGCCGGAGGTGACGGACAGGTACAACAGCTACAACCGGCCCAGGGCCAAGGTCAGCGCCACAGGGGAGGGGGGCAGCGCTCAGGCTGTGCCCCAAAACACCCCTGGGGTTTTTGGGGTGAGCAGCAGCAACAGCCCTGAGCCCCCTGAGGACGGGGACAAATCGCTCAAGGACGTCTTCAAGGGATTCGACCCCACGGCTTCGCCTTTCTGTCAGTGAGGGGGGAAATTTGGGGGGTTTTTGGGAATTGGGAGGGTGGAAATGGGTGGGGTTGTGGGGAGTGTGGTTGGAGTTTGGGTGAATCTGTTTGGGGTTGTAGGAAATGGGATTAAAATTGGGTCTGGGGTGGGTAGATCTGCACGGATCGACTCAAAATCCATCCGAAATTTGGTCAGGTGTGGGTGAATCTGCACAGGTTGACTCAAAATCCATCCAAAATCCAGCCAGGTCTGCTCAATTCCACCCAAAATCTGGTCAGGTGTGGGTAAATCCACAAAATTCACCCAAAATCTGGTCAGGTGTGGGTGAATCTGCACAGATTGACTCAAAATCCACTCAAAATCCAGCCAGGTCTGCTCAATTCCACCCAAAATCTGGTCAGGGGTGGGTAAATCTGCACAGATTGACTCAAAATCCAGCCAGGTCTGCTCAATTCCACCCAAAATCTGGTCAGGTGTGCTTAAATCCACCCAAAATTTATCCGAAATCCACCCAAAATTGGGTCTGGTGTGGGTAAATCTGCTCAGATTTATCCAAAATCCACTCAAAGTCTGGTCAGGTATAGTTAAATCTATCATAATCCACCCAAAATTGGGTCTGGTGTGGGTAAATCTACACAGATCGACTCAAAATTCATCCAAAGTCTGGTCAGGTGTGGGTAAAACTGCTCAGATTTATCCAAAATCTACTCAAAATCCAGCCAGGTCTGCTCAATTCCACCCAAAATCTGGTCAGGTGTGGGTAAATCTACCCAGATTTATCCAAAATCTACTCAAAACCCACCCAGGTCTGCTCAATTCCACCCAAAATCTTTACAGGTGTGGGTAAATCCACTCAAAACTTACCCAAAATCCACCCAAAATCTGGTCAGGGGTGCTTAAATCCACCCAAAATTTATCCAAAATCCACCCAAAATTGGGTCAGGTGTGGTCAAATCTACCAAAATCCACCCAAAATCTGCTCAAAATCTTGTCAGGTGTGGTTAAATCCACCCAAAATTTATCCAAAAATCACCCAAAATCTGGTCAGGTGTGGGTAAATCTGCCCAGATCCACCCAAAATCCACCCAAAATCTGGTCAGGTGTGCTTAAATCCACCCAAAATTTATCCAAAATCCACCCAAAATTGGGTCTGGTGTGGGTAAATCTGCTCAGATTTATCCAAAATCTACTCAAAGTCTGGTCAGGTGTGGGTAAATCTACCCAGATTTATCCAAAATCCACTCAAAACCCACCCAGGTCTGCTCAATTCCACCCAAAATCTGGTCAGGGGTGGGTAAACCTACCAAAATCCACTCAAAATCCAGCCAGGTCTGCTCAATTCCACCCAAAATTTGGGGAGGTGTGGGTGAATCTGTTTGGGTTTGTACGAAATCAGCTCAAAATTGGGTCTGGGGTGGGTAAATCTGCACAGATTGACTCAAAATCCATCCAAAATTTGGTTAGGTGTGGGTGAATCTGCACAGATTGACTCAAAATCCACTCAAAATCCACCCAGGTCTGCTCAATTCCACCCAAAATCTGGTCAGGTGTGCTTAAATCCACCCAAAATTTATCCAAAATCCACCCAAAATCTGGTCAGGTGTGCTTAAATCTGCCCAGATTTATCCAAAATCCACCCAAAACCCACCCAGGTCTGCTCAATTCCACCCAAAATCTTCCCAGGTGTGCTTAAATCCACCCAAAATTTATCCAAAATCCACCCAAAATTGGGTCAGGTGTGGTCAAATCTACCAAAATCCACCCAAAATCTGCTCAAAATCTTGTCAGGTGTGATTAAATCCATCCAAAATTTATCCAAAAATCACCCAAAATCTTCCCAGGTGTGGTTAAATCCACTCAAAACTTATCCAAAATCCACCCAAAATCTGGTCAGGTGTGCTCAAATCCACCCAAAATTTATCCAAAAATCACCCAAAATCTTGTCAGGTGTGGGTAAATCTGCTCAGATTTGTACGAAATCTGCTCAAAATTGGGTCTGGTTTGGTCAAATCTACCCAGATCGACCCAAAATCCACCCAAAATTGGGTCAGGTGTGATTAAATCTACCCAAAATTTATCCAAAATCCACCCAAAATCTGGTCAGGTGTGGGTAAAACTGCTCAGATTTATCCAAAATCCACTGAAAATCCAGCCAGGTCTGCTCAATTCCACCCAAAATTTGGGGAGGTGTGGGTGAATCTGTTTGGGTTTGTACGAAATCAGCTCAAAATTGGGTCTGGTGTGGGTAAATCTGCACAGGTTGACTCAAAATCCATCCGAAATTGGGTCAGGTGTGGGTAAAACTGCTCAGATTTATCCAAAATCCACTCAAAGTCTGGTCAGGTGTGGGTAAATCTATCATAATCCACCCAAAATTGGGTCAGGTGTGATTAAATCCACCCAAAATTTATCCAAAATCCACCCAAAATTTTATCAGGTCTGCTCAAATCCACCCAAAATTTATCCAAAATTCACCCAAAATTCAGCCAGGTCTGTTCAAATCCACCCAAAATCCACCCAAAATTTGGTCAGGTGTGATCAAATCCACCCAAAATTTGTCCAAAATTTGGTCAGGTGTGATTAAATCCACCCAAAATTTATCCAAAATCCACCCAAAATTTATCCAAAATCCACCCAAATCTGATCAGGTCTGATTAAATCTGCCAAAATTTATCCAAAATTCACCCAAAATTTATCCAAAATCTGATCAGGTCTGATTAAATCTGCCAAAATTTATTCAAAATTCACCCAAAATTCACCCAGGTTTGCTCAAATCTACCCAAATTTATCCAAAATCCACCCAGGGCTTCCCAAATCCACCCAAAATTTATCCAAAATCTGGTCAGGTCTCAAAATTCAGCCAGTTCTTCCCAAATTTATCCAAAATCCACCCAAAATTTGGTCAGGTTTGCTCAAATCCATCCAAAATTCACCCAAAATTTGGTCAGGTGTGATTAAATCCACCCAAAATCTCTCCAAAATTCACCCAAATCACCTCAAATCCACCCAAAATTCACCCAAAATTTGGTCAGGTGTGATTAAATCCACCCAAAATTTATCCAAAATTCACCCAACTCTGATCAGGTTTGCTCAAATTTACCCAAATTTATCCAAAATCCACCCAGGGCTTCCCAAATCCACCCAAAATTTATCCAAAATCTGGTCAGGTCTCAAAATTCAGCCAGTTCTTCCCAAATTTATCCAAAATCCACCAAAATTCACCCAAAATCCACCCAGGGCTCCCCAAATCCACCCAAAATTCACCCAAATTGCTTCAAATCCACCCAAAATTTATCCAAAAATCCATCCCAAATTTATTAAAATTTACCCAAAATTCCCAGTTGGGAAGGAAAAGTTTTGGTTTCGAGCCAGGGAAGGGAAAATCGACCCCAAAAAAGTGAAAAACTCCTGGAATTCTGAAAATTATAATAATAAAAAAATCCCAAAAAATTCTCAAAAATTCCCAAAAATATTCCAAAAAAACCCCAAAAAAAAACAAGTGGAGTTCCCAAAAAAATCCCAAAGAATTTCAAAAAAACCCACTGGAGTTCTCAAAAAATTCCAAAAAATTTGGAAAAAAATTCCAAAAAATTTCCTAAAAATTTCCAAAAATCCCTCCAGAGTTCCAAAAAAATTCCCCAAAAAAATCCCAGAAATTCTAAAAAAAATTCCCAAAAATTCTCAAAAAAATTCCCAAAAAAATCCACAAAAAACCCTCCAGAGTTAAAAAAAAAAAATCCCAAAAAATTAAAAAAAAATCCCCCAAAAATCCTCAAAAAATCCCAAAAAATTCCCAAAAAATCCCCCAAAAATCCCCCAAAATTCCCAGAAAATTAAAAAAAAATCCCCAAAAACTCCCAGAAAATATTCCCAATAAATTCCCAAAAAATTGATATTGATATTTTCCACCCAAAATTGGGATTTTTCTACCCAAAAATTGAGATTTTGGACCCAAAATTGGGATTTTTTTACCCAAAAATCGGGATTTTCAACATAAAATTCGGATTTTCCACCCAAAATTGGGATTTTTCTACCCAAAAATTGAGATTTTCTTCCAAAAAAATCGGGTTTTTCAACACAAAATTCGAATTTTCCACCCAAAATTGGGATTTTTCACTGAAAAATTCAAATTTTCTGCCCAAAAATTGGGATTTTCCTCCCAAGAATTGAGATTTTCCACCAAAAAATTGAGATTTTCCTTCCAAAAATTGACATTTTCAACCCAAAAATTGAGATTTTAGACCCAAAATTGGGATTTTTTTCTACCCAAAAATCGGATTTTCCACCCAAAAATTGAGATTTTTGGACCCAAAATTGGGATTTTTTACCCAAAAATCGGAATTTTCAACACAAACTTCAAATTTTCCACCCAAAATTGGGATTTTCACTGAAAAATTCAAATTTTCCTCCCAAAATTGGGATTTTTCTACCCAAAAATTTGGATTTTCAGCCCAAAATCAGGATTTTCCTCCCAAAAATCAGGATTTTAGATCCAAAAATTGGGATTTTCCTCCCAAAATTGGGATTTTTCTACCCCAAAAATTGGAATTTTTGACACAAAATTTGGATTTTCCTCCCCAAAATTGGGATTTTCACTGAAAATTCAAATTTTCCACCCAAAAATCAGGATTTTCCTCCCAAAAATTGACATTTTCAACCCAAAACTTGAGATTTCGGACCCAAAATTGAGATTTTTCAACCCAAAAATTGAGATTTTCCCCACCCAAAATCGGGATTTTCCTCCCCCGAATTTCACATTTTTTGACCCAAAATCGGGATTTTTCCACCCAAAAACCACCGAGATTTTTTTTTATTTTTATTCTTTATTTTCTTTATTTTCTGGGAATCTTGTGGGGGAGGGGGAGAGAAAAAAAAATCGGGAATTTTTGTAAAAATTTTTCTCGGGATTGGAAAAACAAAATTTTTGGTTTTTTTTCTTTTTTTTTTTTTTGTTTTTTTGTTTTTTTGTTTTTTTGTTTTTTAGGGAATTTTTGGGGGAGGGGGAGGGGCGGGCTGGGGATGATGTAATAAATATGTAAATATATGCAAATGAACCGGGCTGGCTCCAATTTTGGGGGATTTTTGGGAGAAACTTGGGGAATTTTGGGGGGTCTGGAAGTGATTTTGGGGGAAAATTTGGGATTTTGGGGAAAATTCTGGGGGGATTTGGGGAAAATTTGGGGGATTTTGGGGGAAATTTGGGATTTTGGGGGATCCCAAATCAATTTTTGGGGGGTCCTGGGGGGGATTTTGGGGGGAAATTTGGGATTTTGGGGGGTCCCAAATAAATTTTGGGGGGTCCTGGGGGGGATTTTGGGGAAAGTTTGGGGGATTTTGGGGGGTCCTGGTGGAAATTTGGAGGAAATTTGGGATTTTGGGGGGTCCCAGATCAATTTTTGGGGGGTCCTGGGGGGATTTTGGGGAAAATTTGGGATTTTTGGGGGGTCTGGAAGTAATTTTGGGGGGAAATTTGGGATTTTGGGGAAAATTCTGGGGGGATTTGGGGAAAATTTGGGGGATTTTGGGGAAAAATTGAGGGATTTTGGGGGAAATTTGGGATTTTGGGGGAAATTTGGGATTTTGGGGGATCCCAAATCAATTTTTGGGGCTCCTGGGGGGGGATTTTGGGGAAATTTTGGGATTTTTGGGGGATCTTGGGATGATTTTGGGGGAAATTTGGGATTTTGGGGGATCCCAAATCAATTTTTGGGGGGTCCTGGGGCGATGTTGGGGGAAATTTGGGGATTTTGGGGAAAATTTGGGGGAGTCTGGGGGGGATTTGGGAGAAATTTGGGGGAAAATTTGGGATTTTGGGGGGTCCCAGATCAATTTTGGGGGGTCCTGGGGGGATTTTGGGGAAAATTTGGGATTTTTGGGGGGATTTTGGGGAATCCTGGGGGAAATTTGGGGAAAATTTGGGATTTTTGGGGGGTCTGGAAGTGATTTTGGGGGAAAATTTGGGATTTTGGGGAAAATTCTGGGGGGATTTGGGGAAAATTTGGGGGATTTTGGGGGGAAATTTGGGATTTTGGGGGATCCCAAATCAATTTTTGGGGGGTCCTGGGGGAGATTTTGGGGGGAAATTGGGATTTTTGGGGGATCCTGGGGTGATTTTGGGGGAAAATTTGGGATTTTAGGGGGTCCCAAATCAATTTTTGGGGCTCCTGGGGGAGATTTTGAGGAAATTTTGGGGGGTTCTGGGGGAAATTTGGAGGAAATTTGGGATTTTGGGGGGTCCGAAATCAATTTTGGGGGGTCCTGGGGGGATTTTGGGGAAAATTTGGAATTTCGGGGAAAATTCTGGAGAGATTTGGGGAAAATTTGGGATTTTGGGGGGTCTGGAAGTGATTTCGGGGGGAAATTTGGGATTTTGGGGAAAATTTGGGGGAGATTTGGGAGAAATTTGGGATTTTGGGGGGTCTGGATGTGATTTCGGGGGGAAATTTGGGATTTTGGGGAAAATTTGGGGGAGTCTGGGGGGGATTTGGGAGAAATTTGGGGAAAATTTGGGATTTTGGGGGGGGTCCAAAATCAATTTTGGGGGGTCCTGGGGGAATTTTGGAAATAATTTGGGGGATTTTGGGGAGTCCTGGTGGATTTTGGGGGGTCCCAGATCAATTTTGGGGAGTCCTGGGGGGAATATTTGGGAAAAATTTGGGGGAAATGTGGGGGAATTTTTGGGGGGATTTTGGGGTTCTCAGATCAATTTTGGGGTTCCTGGGGGAGATTTGGGGGGATTTGGGGGATTTTGGGGGAAAAATTGGGATTTTGGGGGGTCCAAGACCAATTTTGGGGGGTCCTGGGGCGATTTTGGGGGGAAATTTGGGATTTTGGGGAAAATTTGGGGGAGTCTGGGGGGGGATTTGGGAGAAATTTGGGGGAAAATTTGGGATTTTGGGGGGTCCCAGATCAATTTTGGGGGGTCCTGGGGGGGATTTTGGGGAAAAATTGGGATTTTTGGGGGTTCTGGAAGTGATTTTGGGGGAAAATTTGGGATTTTGGGGAAAATTCTGGGGGGATTTGGGGAAAATTTGGGGGATTTTGGGGGGAAATTTGGGATTTTGGGGGGTCCCAAATCAATTTTTGGGGCTCCTGGGGGGGATTTTGGGGAAATTTTGGGATTTTGGGGGATCCTGGGGTGATTTTGGGGGAAATTTGGGATTTTGGGGGGTCCCAAATAAAATTTGGGGGGTCCTGGGGGAGATTTTGAGGAAATTTTGGGGGGGGTCTGGGGGAAATTTGGGGAAAATTTGGGATTTTTGGGGGGTCCTGAGGGGATTTTGGGGGGTCCTGGTGGAACTTTTTTTGGGATTTTGGGGTTCTCAGATCAATTTTTGGGGTTCCTGGGGGGATTTTGGGGGGAAATTTGGGGGAAATTTGGGATTTTTGGGGGTCCCAGATCAATTTTGGGGAATCCTGGGGGAGATTTTGGGGAAATTTGGGATTTTTGGGGGGTCCTGGGGGGTGATTTTGGGGAAAATTTGGGGGATTTTGGGGGGAAATTTGGGATTTTGGGGGGTCCAAAATAAATTTTGGGGGGTCCGGGGGGTGATTTTTGGGAAAAATCTGGGATTTTTGGGGGGTCCTGAGGGGATTTTGGGGGGAAATTTGGGGGATTTTGGGGGAAATTTGGGGGATTTTGGGGGGTCCTGAGGGGAATTTTTGGGGAATATTTGGGGGGATTTGGGATTTTGGGGATCCCAGCAGAAATTTGGGGGGTCCCCGGGGGGATTTTGGGAATAATTTGGGGGATTTTGGGGGCTCCTGGTGGAAATTTGGGGGAAATTTGGGATTTTTGGGGGGTCCTGGGGGGATTTTTTGGGGAATTTTGGGATTTTTGGGGGGTCCTGGGGGGATTTTTGGGGAATTTTGGGTTCTCGCTTTGGGGTTTGTTGTTTTTTTTTTTTTTTTGCCCAATTTTGGGTTTTTTCCGCCCAAATTTTCGCGGGGCCTCAGCAGGAAATGGGGGAGGGGGAGGGGCGGGGTGGGGGAGGGGCGGGGTGGGGGAGGGGCGGCGCTTCCTGCCCGGATGGTCCCAAAATATCCCAAAAAATCCCAAAAAAATCCCAAAATTTCCCCATAAAATCCCCGAAATATCCCAAAAAAATCCCCAAAATATCCCAAAAAAAATCCCAAATTTGATCTCAGAAGTCCCAAAATGTCCCAAAATCTCCCCAGAATGTCCCGAAAAATCTCAAAATGTCCCAAAAATGCTCCAAAATATCCCAAATATCCCCAAAAAATCCCCAAAATATCCCAAAAAATCCCCAAAAAGTCCCAGAATGTCCCAAAATTTCCCTAAAATATCCCAAAATTTCCCTAAAATATCCCAAAATATCTCAAAAAATCCCAAAATATTTCAAAATGTCCCCAAATCTCCCCAAAAATGGCCCCAAAAATCACAAAATATCCCAAAATTTCCCCATAAAATCCCAAAATATCCCAGAAAATCCCCAAAATATCCCCAAAAAATCCCAAAATATCCCAAAATGTCCCAAAAATCCCCCCAAAACCCCCAAATTTATTTTTATTTTTATTTTTTTGGGCTCTCCCCTCCCTCCCCTCCCCCATCCCAAATTTTTCCTTCACTGGGGAGAGGGGAAATGTGACAAAAAAAAAAAAAAAAACCAATTTTTTTTTTATTATTTTTATTTCTAATATCCCAATTTTTTTTTTAATTCATCCCGAATTTTTTTTCAGGAGTCGCCAAATTTTTTTCGGTCCCTCTCAAAAAATTTTTTTTGGGGTCCCCCCACCCTAAAATTTTTTTTTTTTTTTTTTTTTTTTTGGGGGGGGTCAGGGCGGTTCCTCATTTTGGGGGGGGGGTCTCTGGAGCTGCCGCTGTTTTTGGAGCCCCTTGAGCTGCGCCAGGAGCTGCTCGATGAATTCCTGCGATTAATTAATCTCTAATTAATTAATTAATTCCTTCATTAACCCCGCCCCCCTCCCCCCCCAGCGCCCCTCCCCCTCCCCAAAATTTCCGGAAATTCGCTGCCCGAATTTTTTTGCCTTTTAAAGTCCGGACTTGAAACCGGAGCTGCGACAACAACAAGAGCGCGGGGCGGGGGGGGAGGGGAATTTGGGATTCCCAAAAAAAAAAAATTCCTAAAATTCTCCTCCAAAAAAAAAAAAAAAAAATCCCAGAATTAAAAAAAAAAATAAATAAAAATAAAATTTAATTTTTTTTTTTTTGTTACCTGCGTGTCAGCGGGGCAGGAGCTCAGGATGGTCTAAATAGGGGGGATGGGCTCATTAATTAAATTATTAATTAAATTAATTAAAAATTAATTAATTAAAGGTGGGGGGAGCTCCAAAACTCCCAAAATTTGTCCCCAAAATTCCCACCTGGAGTTTCCGGGCTCGCTCCTGGTCCGTGTCCAGCTCCAGCAGCTCGTCGATGTTCACCTCGTCGGGAATGTCCCCCTCCTGTGGGGGAGGGGCGCCAGTGTCCCCAACCCCCCCCCCCAGCGTCCCCAAATTCCTCCCGGTGTCCCCAACCCGCCCCTCCCCCCGCCGGGATGTCGCGGCTCGGCCCCTCCCCCACCCTCTGCCCGTTCCCACGGTGGGGGGGAGGGGGAGATTGCTCTGTGGGACCCTCGGGTGTCACCGTCACTGTCACCGTTACTGTCACTGTCACTGTCACTGTCACCGTCACTGTCACTGTCACACTGTCACTGTCACCGTCACTGTCACTGTCACACTGTCACTGTCCCGGTTCCGGTCCCAGTCCCGGTTCTGTTCCCAGTCCCATTCCCGGTCCCGGTTCTGTTCCCAGTCCCATTCCCGGTCCTGTTCCCAGTCCCATTCCCAGTCCCATTCCCAGTCCCATTCCCGGTCCCGGTTCTATTCCCGGTCCCATTCCCGGTCCCATTCCCGGTTCTATTCCCGGTTCTGTTCCCGGTTCCGTTCCCGGTCCCGGTTCTGTTCCTAGTCCCAGTCCCGGTTCTGTTCCCGGTCCCATTCCCGGTTCTGTTCCCAGTCTCATTCCCGGTCCCATTCCCGGTCCCGTTCCCGGTCCCGGTTCTGTTCCTCGTCCCATTCCCCGTCCCGGTCCCAGTCCCGGTCCCGGTTCCGTTCCTCGTCCCATTCCCCGTCCCGGTCCCGATCCTCCCAGTCCCCGTCCCATTTCCGTTCCCGGTTCTGTTCCTGGTCTTATTCCCGGTCCCATTCCCGGTTCTATTCCCGGTTCCGTTCCCGGTCCCGGTTCTGTTCCCAGTCCCATTCCCGGTTCTGTTCCTGGTCCTATTCCCGGTCCCATTCCCGGTTCCGTTCCCGGTTCTATTCCCAGTCCCATTCCCGGTCCCATTCCCGGTTCTATTCCCGGTCCCATTCCCGGTTCTATTCCCGGTCCCATTCCCGGTCCCATTCCCGGTTCTATTCTCCCATTCCCGGTTCCGTTCCTGGTTCTATTCCCGGTCCCATTCCCTGTTCTGTTCCCGGTTCTATTCTCCCATTCCCGGTTCCCTTTTCCCCATTCCCTGTTCTGTTCCCGGTTCTATTCCCGGTCCCATTCCCGGTTCTATTCCCGGTTCCGTTCCCGGTTCTATTCCCGGTCCCATTCCCGGTCCCGGTTCTGTTCCCAGTCCCATTCCCTGTTCTGTTCCCGGTTCTATTCCCGGTCCCGTTCCCGGTCCCAGTTCCTTCTCCCGGTCCCGGTCCCATTCCCAGTCTCATTCCCGGTCCCCATCCCAGTTCCCATTCCCGGTACCATTCCCGGTCCCGGTCCCGTTCCCGGTCCTCATCCCAGTCCCATTCCCGGTACCATTCCCGGTCCCGGTCCCGTTCCCGGTCCCCATCCCAGTTCCCATTCCCGGTACCATTCCCATTCCCGGTCCCGGTCCCGGTCCCCATCCCAGTCCCATTCCCGGTACCATTCCCGGTCCCGGTCCCGTTCCCGGTCCTCATCCCAGTTCCCATCCTGGTCCCAGTTCCATTCCCGGTACCATTCCCATTCCCGGTACCATTCCCATTCCCGGTCCCGGTCCCGGTCCCCATCCCAGTCCCATTCCCGATCTCAGCTCCTTCTCCCAGTCCCAGTTCCATTCCCGGTCCCGGTTCTGTTCCCGGTCCCATTCCCAGTCCAGGTTCCCATCCCGGTCCTGGTCCCTTTCCCGGTCCCGGTTCTGTTCCCGGTCCCATTCCCAGTCCAGGTTCCCATCCCGGTCCTGGTCCCTTTCCCGGTCCCGGTCCTCATCTCGGTCCCAGCCCCATCCCAGTCCCGTTCCTGGTCCCAGTCCCAGTCCTGGTATCATTCCCGGTCCCGGTTCTGTTCCCGGTCCCATTCCCGGTTCCGTTCCCGGTCCCAGCCCCATCCCAGTCCCGTTCCTGGTCCCAGTCCCAGTCCTGGTCCCTTTCCCGGTCCCGGTTCTGTTCCCGGTCCCATTCCCGGTCCCCATCCGGGTCCTGGTCCCAGTCCCGGTTCCCATCTTCATCCCATTCCTGATCCGTTTCCCGGTCCCCATCCCGGTCCCGGTTCTGTTCCCGGTCCCATTCCCGGTCCTCATCTCGGTCCCAGTCCCAGTCTGGGTCCCCATCCTGGTCCCGGTCCAGTTCCCGGTCCCCATCCTGGTCCTGCTCCCAGTCCCGGTCCCCGTCAGTCCCGTTCCCGGTCCCAGTCCAGCTCCCCATCCCGGTCCCGTTCCCAGTTCTGGTCCCATTCCCGGTTCTGTTCCCGGTCCCCGTCTCGGTTCCGGTCCCGGTTCTGTTCCCGGTTCCGGTTCTGTTCCCGGTCCCGTTCCTGGTCCTATTCTCGGTCCCCATCCTGGTCCTGGTCCCGTTCGCGGTTCTGATCCCATTCCCGGTCCCGGTTCTATTCCTGGTCCCATTCCCGGTTCTGTTCCTGGTCCCATTCCCGGTTCTGTTCCCTGTCCCATTCCCAGTCCCAGTCCCCATCCCGGTCCCGGTTCCGTTCCCGGTCCCCAGTCCCGGTCCCGGTCCCGATTTTGGTCCCTGCTCCCTCTCCCTGCTCCCTGGTCCCGTTCCGGGTCCTGGTCCCGGTCCCGGTCCATTTCCCAGTCCTGTTCCCGGTCTCTTCCAATCCCACTCCTCGTTCCCTTCCCCGGTCCCGGTCCCGGTCCCGGTCCATTTCCCTTTCCGAATCTCACTCCCGGTCCCAGTTCGGTTCCCGGTCCATTTCCAGTCCCGTCCCTGATCCCCGGACCCATCCCCATCCCAATTCCGGGTCCCGGTTCGGATCCCCGGTACCTTCCCGGCGCCTCCATCCCAATTCCCGGTCCCGGTTCTGTTCCCCGGCGCCTCCATCCCAATTCCCGGTCCCGGTTCTGTTCCCCGGTACCTTCCCGGTGCCTCCATCCCAATTCCGGGTCCCGGTTCTGTTCCCCGGTACCTTCCCGGTGCCTCCATCCCAATTCCCGGTCCCGGTCCCGGCCCATTTCCCACCCTGCTCCCGTTTCTGATCCATCCCCGGCAGAACTTCCCGAGCCTCCATCCCCACCCCCAATTCCCGGTCCATTCCCGGTGCCGGTCCCGGTTCCCCTGCCCCATCCCCAATTCTCGGTCCCAATTCCCGGTCCAATCCCGGTTCCGGTCCCCGTCCCCGGTACAGCTCCCCGAGCCTCCCGCCGATCCACTGCTCCGTGTCCATCCCGGTCCCGGTTCCCAGTCCCGGTTCCCGATCCCGGTTCCCAGTTCCCGGTTCCCCTGCCCCATCCCCGGTCCCGGTGCCGGTTCCCCTGCCCCATCCCCAATTCCCGGTCCAATCCCGGTTCCGGTACCCGTCCCCGGTACAGCTCCCCGAGCCTCCCGCCGATCCACTGCTCCGTGTCCATCCCGGTGCCGGTTCCCAGTTCCCGGTTCCCGATCCCGGTTCCCAGTTCCCGGTTCCCCTGCCCCATCCCCGGTCCCGGTGCCGGTTCCCCTGCCCCATCCCCAATTCCCGGTCCAATCCCGGTTCCGGTACCCGTCCCCGGTACAGCTCCCCGAGCCTCCCGCCGATCCACTGCTCCGTGTCCATCCCGGTCCCGGTTC
This sequence comes from Oenanthe melanoleuca, assembly GCF_029582105.1. Classification (NCBI taxonomy): domain Eukaryota; kingdom Metazoa; phylum Chordata; class Aves; order Passeriformes; family Muscicapidae; genus Oenanthe; species Oenanthe melanoleuca. The sequence goes on from NC_079358.1 coordinate 5,747,255, forward strand.
CCAGTCCCGGTTCCCGATCCCGGTTCCCAGTCCCGGTTCCTTTGCCCCATCCCGGTGCCGGTGCCGGTTCCCCTGCCCCATCCCCAATTCCCGGTCCAATCCCGGTTCCGGTACCCGTCCCCGGTACAGCTCCCCGAGCCTCCCGTCGATCCACTGCTCCGTGTCCAGCCTCCTCTGCAGCTCCTGCCGGTTGTACTTGACCGTGACCCGCGCCGAGCGCCGCTGCACGCCGGGACTGCGGCCCGGGGACCCCCGGCCCGGTTCGAGCCCCCCCGGGGACCCCCGGCCCGGTTCCAGCCCCCCCCGGCCCTGCCGGTGCCGCCCCACCCGGTTCGCCGCCATCGCTCCGGTCGCGGCTCCGGGGCGGCCGCCGGGGGTAGGGGGCGAGGGGGCGGGGCTTAAATGGGTGTGGCGTGGGCGGGGCTTAAACAAGGACCGCCCACATGTCCAAATAAGGGATGGGCGGGGCCTAAAGGGCGGGGTTTAAATGGGGAAACCCCCCCTTAAGTCCCTATAGCCCCCCCATAGACACTGAGGGGCGGGGCTTAAATAAGGACCGCCCACATGTCCAAATAAGGGATGGGCGGGGCTTAAGGGGCGGGGTTTTAAATGGGGAAACCCCCCCAGAGACCCCCCTTGAGTCTGCAGAGATTCCCAGACCCCAAAATTCCCCCAAATCCTCTCAAAATCCCCCAAAATCCTCCCAAAAAACTCTTCAGACACCAAAATCCCCCAGACCCTAAAATCCCCCAAAATCCCCAAACCCCCCCAAAACTCCACCAGACTCCAAAAACCTCCCAAAATGCCCCCAAAACTCCCCAGACCCCAAATCCCCAGAAGGGTTTTTTTTGGGTGGAATTTGGGATTTTTTTTGTCAGGGGAGTCTGGGATTTTTTTGGTGGGGAAATTTGGGATTTTATTTGGGGGGATTTGGGATTTTTTCAGGGGAATTTGGGATTTTTTCAGGGGAATTTGGGATTTTTTTGGGGGAGGGAGATTTGGGAATTTTTGGGAGGGAAATTTGAGATTTTTGGGGCAGGATTTGCGATTTTTGGGTTGGATTTGGGATTTTTTGGGTGGGGAATTTGGAATTTTATTTGGGGGGATTTGGGATTTTTTCAGGGGGATTTGAAATTTTTTTGGAGGGATTTGGGATTTTTTCAGGGGGATTTGAGATTTTTTGGGGGAATTTGGGATTTTTTTGGGGGAGGGAGATTTGGGATTTTTGGGAAGGAAATTTGAGATTTTTGGGGCAGGACTTGGGATTTTTTTGGGGGGATTTGGGATTTTTTTGGTGGGGAAGTTTAGGATTTTATTTGGAAGGATTTGGGATTTTTTCGGGGGGATTTGCGATTTTTTTAGGGAGGGAGATTTGGGATTTTTTGGGAGGGAAATTTGAGATTTTTGGGGCAGGATTTGCGATTTTTGGGTTGGATTTGGGATTTTTTGGGTGGGGAATTTGGAATTTTATTTGGGGGGATTTGGTATTTTTTTAGGGGGATTTGGGATTTTTTGGGGGGATTTGGGATTTTTTCAGGGGGGTTTGGGATTTTTTTTTGGTGGGGAAATTTAGAATTTTTTTGGGGGGGGATTTGAAATTTTTTTCAGGGGAAATTTGGGATTTAATTGGAGGGGATTTGAGATTTTTTCAGGGGGGTTTGGGATTTTTTTTGAGTGGGATTTGGGATTTTTTTGGTGGGGAAATTTGGGATTTTATCTGGGGGGATTTAGGATTTTTTCAGGGGAATTTGGGATTTTTTTTGGGGAAGGAAATTTGGGATTTTTTGGGAGGGAAATTTGAGATTTTTGGGACAGGATTTGGGATTTTTTGGGAGGAGATTTGGGATTTTTTTGGAGGGGATTTGGGATTTTCTTCAGGGGGATTTGGGATTTTTTTGGGGGGATTTGGGATTTTTTTTTCGAGGGGAAATTTGGGATTTTTTTTGGTTGGGGGGAGGGGATTGCTCAGGAATTTGGGGGTGCTGGGATTCGGGGCTGGTTCCAATTTTCCCTTTATTCCAACAAAACCCTGGAACGTACAAAACCCTCCCCAAATCATCCCCCAAGCCCAAAATCCTCTCGATTCCACCCAAAAATCACAAACTCCCCAAAAAAATCACAAACCCCCCCTCCCCCAAAAAACACACAAAAATCACTGGGACCCCCCCCCCCCAAAAAAAATCCAAACCCAGGTAGGAAAAGGGGGGCATGCCTCAAATTGGGGGGATTTTGGGGATTTTGGGGATTTTTTTGGAGGGTTTTTTGGGATTGTTTTATTTTGGAGGGGGGGACAAGGATTCCCACCCTCTTTTCCCCAAATTCTCCAGATTTTTAAATTTTCCCTACAAAAATCACTAAAAATCACCCGGGGGGGCGGAGCACGGATCATTATCAGGAGGGGGTTTGTGGAAACTTTTGGGATTTTTTGGGGGATTTTTTTGGGATTTTTTGGGGGGTTGTTGGGGATTCCCACCCTTCCCCAAAATTTCACGATTTTTTAAAAATTTTCCCTACAAAAATCACTAAAAATCACCCGGGGGGGGGCGGAGCACGGATCATTATCAGGAGGGGGGTTGGTGAAATTTTTGGGATTTTTTGGGGGGATTTTTTGGGGATTTTTTGGGGAATTTTTTGGGGTTTTTTTGGGGGGGTTTTGCTGATTCCCACCCTTCCCCAAATTTTCCCCATTTTTAAAATTTTCCCTACAAAAATCACTAAAAATCACCTGGGGGGGCAGAGCACGGATCATTATCAGGAGGGGGTTTTGGGGAAATTTTTGGGATTTTTGGGGGATTTTTTCGGGATTTTTTGGGGGTTATTGGGGATTCCCACCCTCTTTTCCCCAAAATTTCCCCATTTTTTAAAATTTTCCCTACAAAAATCACTAAAAATCACCCGGGGGGGGGGGCGGAGCACGGATCATTATCAGGAGGGGGGTTGGTGAAATTTTTGGGATTTTTTGGGGGGATTTTTTGGGGATTTTTTGGGGAATTTTTTGGGATTTTTTGGGGGGTTTTTGGGGGGTTTTTGCTGATTCCCACCCTTCCCCCAATTCTCCCCATTTTTAAAATTTCCCTACAAAAATCACTAAAAATCACCCGGAGGGGGCAGAGCACGGATCATTATCAGGAGGGGGTTTGGGGGAAATTTTTGGGATTTTTGGGGGGATTTTTTTTTGATTTTTTGGGGGATTTTTTGGGGTATTTTGGGGGGTTGTTGGGGATTCCCACCCTTCCCCAAATTCTCCCCATTTTTTAAATTTTCCCTACAAAAATCACTAAAAATCACCCGGAGGGGGCAGAGCACGGATCATTATCAGGAGGGGGGTTGGGGTGATGTTTTTGGGGGATTTTTTGGGGATATTTTTGGGGAATTTTTTTGGGTTTTTTTTGGGGGGTTGTTGTGGATTCCCACCCTCTTTTCCCCAAATTCTGATTTTTTTTTCTTTCTTTTCCCTACAAAAATCACTAAAAATCACCCGGAGGGGGCAGAGCACGGATCATTATCAGGAGGGGGGTCGGGGTGATGTTTTTGGGGGATTTTTTGGGGCTATTTTTGGGGTGTTTTGGGGGTTTTTGGGGGGTCTCAGGCAGGGTAGGGATCCTTCATCAGGCACTCGCGATCCTCGGGGCTCGGCGGCGCTCGGGGCGTCCGGCGGCAGCGGCGAAGGGCGAGGCTGAGAACTGAGCCCAGGGCGGCGCCCAGGGCCAGCAGCCCCCCAAAAACGGCCCCTGGGGACACAAATTGGGACATTGGGGACATTGGGGACATTGGGGACAGTGGGGGGATTGGGGACATTGGGGATTGGGGACATTGGGGGTGGCACCAAACCAGGGCCAGCAGCCCCCCAAAAACGGCCCCTGGGGGAGGAATTTGGGGGGTCAGGGACATTGGGGACATTGGGGACATTGGGGACAGTGGGGACATTGGGGACATTGGGGGGATTTGGGACATTTGGGATATTGGGGACATTAGGGGGACACTGGGGACACTGGGGGGATTGGGGGGATTGGGGGACATTGGGGACATTTGGGACATTTGGGGACATTTGGGGACATTTTGGGAAATTTTGGGGACATTTGGGGACATTTTGGGTTTTGGGACATTGGACATTTTGGGGACATTTTGGGACATTTTGGGGACCCAAATTTCACCTTTTGAAGAGAAGAATCTCCGGAACTCGGCGCCGAGATCATCTGGGAGGGAAAAGAGAGAAAATGGGAATTTGGGGAAATTTTTGGGGAATTTTGAACAGAATTTGGTGGAATTTGGGAAAAAAATTTGGAGAAAAGTTTTGGGAATTTTGGGCAGGATTTGGAGGAATTTTGGGGAAAATTTTTGGGATTTAGGGCGGGATTTTTGGGAATTTTGGGGAAAATTTGGGGGAGATATTGGGAATTTTGGGGGAAATTTTGAAGAATTTTGGGCAGGATTTGGGGAATTTTGGGGAAAATTTTTGGGAATTTCGGGACAAATTTTGAGGAATTTTGGGTGGGAGTTTTGGGAATTTTGGTGAAAATTTTTGGGAATTTCTGGGTAAATTTTGAGGAATTTTGGGAAGGATTTGGGGAATTTTGGGGAAAATTTTTGGGAATTTTGGGGGAAATTTTGAGGAATTTTGGGAGAGATTTTTGGGAGTTTTGGGGAAATTTTTGGGAATTTTGGGGGAAATTTTGAGGAATTTTGGGGGAAATTTTGAGGAATTTTGGGCAGGAGTTTTGGGAATTTTGGGCGGGATTTGGGGAATTTCACGGGGGATTTTTCAGATTTTGAGGGGAATTTTCAGGACGGATATTTTTGACTTTTGGGGGAGATTTTTGGGCCGAATTTTTTTTTAATTTCGAGATGATTTTTTTTTAATTTGGGGATGAATTTTTTTGGATTTTGGGGACGGATTTTTTGGATTTCTGGGATGATTTCAAAGCGGATTTTTTTAAATTTTGAGATGAATTTTTTTACATTTGGGGCTGGATTTTTTTGGATTTTGGGCCGCATTTTTATTTCAAGGCCAATTTTGAGGTGGATGTTTTCGAATTTCGGAATTAATTTTTTTGAATTTGGGGCTGAATTTTTTTTTTATTTTGGGGCTGAATTTTTTTGAATTTGGGCTGAATTTTTTTGTGAATTCAGGACAGATTTTTTTTTTAATTTGGGGCTGAATTTTTTTTTAATTTGGGGATTAATTTTTTTTTAATTTGGGGATGAATTTTTTTTTAATTTGGGGATGGATTTTTTTGGATTTTGGGATGAATTTTTTTCAGTTTGGGGCTGATTTTTTTTTTAATTTGGGGATGAATTTTTTTGAATTTGGGGCTGATTTTTTTTTTAATTTGGGGATGAATTTTTTTGAATTTGGGGCTGATTTTATTTTTAATTTGTGACTGAATTTTTTTTAATTTTGGGATGAATTTTTTTTAATTTGAGGCTGGATTTTTTGGAATTTCAGGACAGATTTTTTTTTTAATTTCAGGACGGATTTTTTTATAATTTTGGGATTAATCTTTTTTTAAATTTGGGGATGATTTTTTTTATTTCATGGCCGATTTTGAGGCGGATTTTTTCAAATTTGGGGATGAATTTTTTTGGATTTTGGGCTGGATTTTTTTGAATTTCAGGACGGATTTTTTTTTTAATTTGAGGCTGATTTTATTTGAATTTGGGGCTGATTTTATTTATTTTTGGCTGACCTGGGCGGGGCCGGCAGCGCCGCAGACACTCCTGCTCATCCCGGGGCTCGTTGTGTTTGGAATTTCGGGGGGATTTTTGGGGAGGATTTTTTGGGGAGGATTTTTTGGGGAGGATTTTTTGGATTCTGGGCTGGATTTGGGGCTGATTTTATTTAATTTTTAATTGAATTTGGGCTGACCTGGGCGGGGCCGGCAGCGCCGCAGACACTCCTGCTCGTCCCGGTGGTTGTAATGTCGGGGTAGATTTTTTGGGGTGGATTTTTTGGGGTGGATTGTTTGGATTCTGGGCTGGATTTGGGGCTGATTTTATTTAATTTTTGATTTATTTTGGGCTGACCTGGGCGGGGCCGGCAGCGCCGCAGACACTCCTGCTCGTCCCGGTGCTCGTTGTGTTTGGAATTTCGGGGGATTTTTGGGGTGGATTTTTTGGATTCTGTGCTGGATTTGGGGCTGATTTGATTTAATTTGGGGCTGATTTTATTTGAACTTGGGGCTGATTTGATTGAATTTGGGCTGACCTGGGCGGGGCCGGCAGCGCCGCAGACACTCCTGCTCGTCCCGGGGCTCGTTGTGTTTGGAATTTCGGGGGGATTTTTTGGGGTGGATTTTTTAGGGAGGATTTTTTGGATTCTGGGCTGGATTTGGGGCTGAATTTTATTTATTTTTGGCTGACCTGGGCGGGGCCGGCAGCGCCGCAGACACTCCTGCTCGTCCCGGTGGTTGTTGTGTTTGGAATTTCGGGGGATTTTTGGGGTGGATTGTTTGGATTCTGGGCTGGATTTGGGGCTGATTTTATTTAATTTTTAATTTAATTTGGGCTGACCTGGGCGGGGCCGGCAGCGCCGCAGACACTCCTGCTCGTCGCGGTGGTTGTAATTTCGGGGGGATATTTTGGGGAGGATTTTTGGGGTGGATTGTTTGGATTCTGGGCTGGATTTTGGCTGATTTTATTTAATTTTTGATTTAATTTGGGCTGACCTGGGCGGGGCCGGCAGCGCCGCAGACACTCCTGCTCGTCCCGGTGCTCGTTGTGTTTGTAATTTCAGGGGGATTTTTTGGGGTGGATTTTTGGGGAGGATTTTTTGGATTCTGGGCTGGATTTTGGGCTGATTTTATTTAATTTTTAATTGAATTTTGGCTGACCTGGGCGGGGCCGGCAGCGCCGCAGACACTCTTGCTCGTCCCGGTGGTTGTAATTTCGGGGTGGATTTTTGGGGTGGATTTTTCGGATTCTGGGCTGGATTTTGGCTGATTTTATTGAATTTGGGGCTGATTTTATTTAATTTTTGATTTAATTTTGGCTGACCTGGGCGGGGCCGGCAGCGCCGCAGACACTCCTGCTCGTCCCGGTGGTTGTTGGCGTTGCCCCGGCAGCCACCGTAGGTGAATTCCCGGCAGGATTTCTCCTCGGGGCTGTAGTACCAGCGCGGGAACGCGGCGCGGCACGGGCCGGTCACCGGCGGCGCTGAGCACGGCTCTGGGGGGAAAATAAAAATGTAAATCAAAATAAAAAATCAAAATAGAAATAAAAATGAAAATTGGGGTTCAGGGGGAAAAAAATAAAAAAAAAATCGTGAAAATCGGGGTTCAGGGGGCTGAGCACGGCTCTGGGGGGGAAATAAAAATGTAAATAAAAATAAAAAATCAAAATAGAAATAAAAATTAAAATTGGGGTTCAGGGGGAAAAAAACAAAAAAAAATCATGAAAATCGGGGTTCAGGGGGCTGAGCAGCACTCTGGGGGGGAAAATAAAAATATAAATAAAAATAAATAATCAAAATAGACATAAAATAAAAATCGGGGTTCAGAGGGGAAAAAAACAAAAAAAAAATCATGAAAATCGGGGTTCAGGGGGCTGAGCACGGCTCTGGGGAAAATAAAAATATAAAAATAAAATAGAAATAAAAATATAAAAATCAAAATAAAAATATAAATTAAAAAAATACAAATAAATAAATAAATAAATAAATAAATAAATAAAAATCAAAATAAATAAATATAAAAATCAAAATAAATAAAAGTAAAAATCAAAATCAAAACATAAATAAAAATAAAAATAAAACTCGGGGTTCAGGGGGCTGAGCAGGGCTCTGGGGGGAAATAAAAATAAAATCAAAATCAAAATCAAAATCAAAATAAAAATAAAAAATAAATAAAAATAAGAATCAAAATAAAAAAAATTTAAAAATAGAAATAGAAATAGAAATAAATAAAAATAAAAATAAAAATAAAAATAAAAATAAAAATAAATAAGAATCAAAATTAAAAAAATTAAAAAATAGAAATAGAAATAGAAATAAATAAAAATAAAAATAAAAATAAAAAAAAAAAATAAAAATAAAAATTAAAAAAAAATAAAAATAAAAATAAAAATAAAAATAAAAATAAAAATAAAAATAAATAAAAATAAGAATCAAAATTAAAAAATTAAAAAATAGAAATAGAAATAAATAGAAATAGAAATAGAAATAGAAATAGAAATTAAAAAAATAAAAATAAAAATAAAAATTAAAAAAATCAAAATAAAAAAATTAAAACATAAAAATCAAAATCAAAAATAAAAATAAAAATAAAATAAAAATAGAAATAAAAATAAAAATAAAAAATAAGAAAATAAAAATAAAAATTAAAAATATCAAAATACAAAAAATTAAAAAATAAAAATAAAAATATAAATAAAAATATAAATCAAAATCGAGGTTCAGGGGGCTGAGCAGTGCTCCGGGGAAATCAAAAATAAAAATAAAAAAATAAAAAATATAAATATAAATATAAATATAAATATAAATATAAATATAAATATAAATATAAATATAAATATAAATATAAATATAAATATAAATATAAATATAAATATAAATCAAAATCGGGGTTCAGGGGGCTGAGCAGCGCTCTGGGGGGAAATAAAAATATAAAAATCAAAATCAAAATATAAATTAAAAAATATATAGATAAATAAATAAATAAAATAAAAATAAAAATAAAAATAAAAATAAAAATAAAAATAAAAATAAAAATAAAAATAAAAATAAAAATAAAAATAAAAATAAAAATAAAAATAAAATTGGGGTTCAGGGCGGCCAAATCCACCCAAAACTCAGAAACTGCCGTAAAAATTCTGAATTTTGGGTTTAATCAGCCCCTGGTGTGTCCAAAAATCTGAATTTCTGATTAAATTGGTGCCAAATTCAGTCAAAATTCAAAATTTCTGATTAATTTGGTGACAAAATCCCAGAAAATTCAAAATTTCTGTTTAAATCTGGCCCCATTCCTTTCAAAATTCAAATTTTCTGATTAAATTGGTGCAAATTCTGTTTAAAATTTAAATTTTTCTGCAGAAATTGGCCCCAAAATCCCCAAATTTCCCCCCAAATCCTCCCCCAACCCCCCAAAATCCGGATTTACCTGCGGAGGTGGAATTGGCGGGGGCAGGGCCGGAAGGAGCTGGGGGAAAAATGGGAAAAAATGGGAAAAATGGGAAAAATGGGAAAAATGGGGAAAATGGGGAAAATGGGGAAAATGGGAAAAATGGGAAAAATGGGAAAAATGGGAAAAATGGGAAAAATGGGAAAAATGGGGAAAATGGGAAAATGGGGAAATGGAAAAAATGGGGAAAATGGGGAAAAATGGGAAAAATGGGAAAAATGGGGAAAATGGGGAAAAATGGGGAAAATGGGAAAAATGGGGAAAATGGGGAAATGGGAAAAATGGGAAAAATGGGAAAAATGGGGAAATGGGAAATGGGAAAATGGGAAAATGGGAAATGGGAAAAATGGGGAAATGGGAAAAATGGGAAAATGGGAAAAATGGGAAAAATGGGAAAAATGGGGAAAATGGGGAAAATGGGGAAAATGGGGAAAATGGGGAAAATGGGAAAAATGGGAAAAATGGGAAATGGGGAAAATGGGAAATGGGAAAAATGGGAAATGGGGAAATGGGGAAAATGGGGAAAATGGGGAATGGGAAAATGGGGAAAATGGGAAAAATGGGAAATGGGGAAATGGGAAAAAATGGGGAAAAAATGAGAAAAATGGAAAAATGGGAAAAATGGGGAAAATGGGAAAAAATGAGAAAAAAATGAGAAAAAAGGGAAAAATGAGAAGAAAAAAAAGAGAAAAAATGAGAAAAAATGAGGAAAAATAAAGAGAAAAAAAAGAGAAAAAAAGAGAAAAAATGAGGAAAAAGAAAGAGAAAAAAATGAGGAAAATGAGGAAAAATAAAGAGAAAAAAAGAGAAAAAAAGAGAAAAAAAGAGAAAAATGAGGAAAAAGAAAGAGAAAAAAAATGAGAAAAATATGAGGAAAAAAGGGAAAAATGAGAAAAAAAAGAGAAAAAATGAGAAAAATGGGGAATAAAAAGAGAAAAATGGGAAAAATGGGAAAAAGGGGAAAATGGGAAAGAATGGGAAAAAATGGTGGAAAAGGGAAAAATAAGAAAATGGGAAAAAATTAGAATAATGAGAAAAAATTGAGAAGAAAGGGAAAAAATGGGGAAAAAAAAGAAAAAAAGGAAAAAATGGGAAAAAAGGGAAAAATAAGAAAAAAGGAGAAAATGAGAAAAATGGGAAACATGGGAAAAATGGGGAAAAAATCAGAAAAAATGGTAAAAATGTGAATAATGAGAAAAATGGGGGGAAATGGGGGAAAAATGGGGAAAATGGGAAAAAATTGAAAAAATGGGAAAAAAGGGGGTAAATGGGAAAAATGGGAAAAATGAGAAAAAGGAAAAAATGGGGAAAATGGAAAAAAGGAAAAAAATGAGAAAAATGGGGAAAATGTGAATAATGAGAAAAATGGGGGGAAATGGGGAGGAAAAGGGAAAAATTAGAAAAAATGGGATAAATGGGAAAAAAGAGAAAAAAATGGGAAAAAATGGGGGGAAATTGGAAAAAAAAGAGAAAGCAATGAAAATTATTATTATTATTATTATTATTATTATTATTATTATTATTATTATTATCATTATTATTACCATTATCATTATCATTATTATCATTATTATCATTATTATCATTATTATCATTATTATCATTATTATCATTAAAGATTATTTTAAAAATTCCCAAAATTCTCACAACTGTTCCCGGTGCTCTCCTGGTGTCCCCCCTGGTCCCTCCCGATATCCCCCGACATCTCCCGATATATCCCGATATCCCCGACATTCCCGACATTCCCGTGCTCACCGCTCCCCCCGCAGCTTTCCCGACACTCCCGCTCGCTCCCGAAGCTGTTCCCGATATTCCCGACATTCCCGATATCCCCCGATATATCCCGATATCTCCCGATATCCCCCGATATATCCCGATATATCCCGACATTCCCGTGCTCACCGCTCCCCCCGCAGCTCTCCCGGCACTCCCGTTCGCTCCCGAAGTTGTTCCGATATTCCCCGATATATCCCGATATTCCCGATATCCCCCGATATATCCCGATATATCCCGACATCCCCGTGCTCACCGCTCCCCCCGCAGCTCTCCCGGCACTCCCGCTCGCTCCCGAAGTTGTTCCGGTATTTCCCGACATTCCCGATATCTCCCGATATTCCCGACATCCCCCGATATATCCCGATATCTCCCGATATCCCCCGATATATCCCGATATCCCCCGATATATCCCGATATCCCCGACATCCCCGTGCTCACCGCTCCCCCCGCAGCTCTCCCGGCACTCCCGCTCGCTCCCGAAGTTGTTCCGGTATTTCCCGACATTCCCGATATCTCCCGATATTCCCGACATCCCCCGATATATCCCGATATTCCCCGATATCTCCCGATATTCCCGATATCCCCCGATATATCCCGATATATCCCGACATTCCCGTGCTCACCGCTCCCCCCGCAGCTCTCCCGACACTCCCGCTCGCTCCCGAAGCTGTTCCGGTATTCCCCGACATTCCCGATATCTCCCGATATTCCCGACATTCCCGATATCTCCCGATATCCCCCGATATATCCCGATATCCCCCGATATATCCCGATATATCGCGACATTCCCGTGCTCACCGCTCCCCCCGCAGCTCTCCCGGCACTCCCGCTCGCTCCCGAAGTTGTTCCGGTTGCCGCCGCAGCCGCCGAACACGAAACTCTCGCAGCTCCCGGCGGAGGCGTTGAAAAACCAGCGCGGGATGGAGGCGCGGCAGCGGCCGGTGAGCGCCGGTAACCGGCACCGCTCTGGGGACAGACCCGTTACCGACCCCAAAAAACCCAAAATTCACCCCAAAATCCAGCCCAGTTCCGGTAACCGGCACCGCTCTGGGGAGGAGACCCGTTAGAGACCCAAAAAACCCAAAATTCACCCCAAAATCCAGCCCGGCGCCGGTAACCGGCACCGCTCTGGGGGACAGACCCGTTAGGGACCCCAAAAAAACCAAAATTCACCCCAAAATCCTTCCTGGGACACCCCGAAAATTCGGGATCTCCGCCAAACCCCGTCCTGGGACCCCCCAAGGATCTTCCAGACCCTCCCCCCCAAAATTCCTCCTGAGACCCCCACCCCAAAATTCGGGACCTCCATCAAAAATCCGGGATTTCCCCCAAATCCCTCCTTGGGATTTTGGACCCTCAAAATCCTTCCTGGAACCACCCCCCCCCCAAACTTCTCTGGGACACCCAAAAATTCAGGATCCCCCCCCTCTCAAAATTCGGGATCCCCCAAAAATTCGGACCCCTCCCCAAAATTCGCGACCCCCCCCCTCCCCAAGATTCTGAGCCCCCCTCGAGACCCCCCAAAATCCCCTAAATCCCCCCAATCCCTCCCTGAGCCCCCAAAAAAACCCCCCAGGACCCTCCCCAATCTCCCCTCCCCCCC
>NC_079358.1:5759846-5797216 GCF_029582105.1 Oenanthe melanoleuca
TTTTCATTTTATATTTCTATTTTGATTAGTTATTTTTATTTATATTTTATTTTTTATTTTATTTATTTTTATTTTTATTTTATTTTTATTTTATTTATTTTTATTTTTATTTTTATTTTTATTTTTTAATTTCTATTTCCCCAGAGCGTGCTCAGCCCCTGAACCCCGATTTTCACGATTTTTTTTTTGTTTTCCCCCTGAACCCCAATTTTCATTTTTATTTCTATTTTAATTTTTTTATTTTATTTACATTTTTATTTCCCCCCAGAGCCGTGCTCAGCCCTGAACCCGATTTTTCACGATTTTTTTTTATTTTTTTCCCCCTGAACCCCAATTTTCATTTTTATTTCTATTTTGATTATTTATTTTTATTTATATTTTTATTTTTTTTATTTTTATTTTTATTTTTATTTTTATTTTTATTTTTATTTTTATTTTTATTTTTATTTTTATATTTTTATTTCCCCCAGAGCGCTGCTCAGCCCCCTGAACCCCGATTTTCACGATTTTTTTTTTGTTTTTTTCCCCCTGAACCCCAATTTTCATTTTTATTTCTATTTTAATTTTTTATTTTGATTTACATTTTTATTTTCCCCCCAGAGCCGTGCTCAGCCCCCTGAACCCCGATTTTCACGATTTTTTTTTTGTTTTTTTCCCCCTGAACCCCAATTTTCATTTTTATTTCTATTTTAATTTTTTATTTTGATTTACATTTTTATTTTCCCCCCCAGAGCCGTGCTCAGCCCCCTGAACCCCGATTTTCACGATTTTTTTTTTGTTTTTTTCCCCCTGAACCCCAATTTTCATTTTTATTTCTATTTTAATTTTTTATTTTTATTTACATTTTTATTTCCCCCCAGAGCCGTGCTCAGCCCCCTGAATCCCGATTTTGATTTTTTATATTTATATTTATATTTATATTTATATTTATATTTATATTTATATTTATATTTATATTTATGTTTATATTTATGTTTATATTTATATTTGTATTTGTATTTATATTTATATTTATATTTATATTTATATTTATATTTATATTTATATTTCTTAATTTTTTGTATTTTGATATTTTTTATTTTTTTATTTTTTTTATTTTTATTTTTATTTTTATTTTTATTTTTATTTTTATTTTTATTTCATTTTTATTTCTATTTTTATTTTTATTTTTGATTTTGATTTTTTTATGTTTTAATTTTTTTTATTTTGATATTTTTTAATTTTAATTTTAATTTTTTGAATTTTAATTTTTATTTTTATATTTATTTCTATTTCTATTTCTATTTCTATTTCTATTTCTATTTCTATTTCTATTTCTATTTCTATTTCTATCTCTATCTCTATTTTTAAATTATTTTTATTTTTATTTTTATTTCTATTTTTATTTTTATTTCTATTTCTATTTCTATTTCTATTTCTATTTCTATTTCTATTTCTATTTCTATTTCTATTTATTTCTATTTCTATTTTTTAATTTTTTTATTTTGATTTTGATTTTGATTTTTTTTAAAAAATTTATATTTATATTTATATTTATATTTATATTTATATTTATATTTATATTTATATTTATATTTATATTTATATTTATATTTATATTTGTATTTATATTTATATTTTGATTTTATTTTTATTTCCCCCAGAGCGCTGCTCAGCCCCCTGAACCCCGATTTTCACGATTTTTTTTTTTGTTTTTTTCCCCCTGAACCCCAATTTTCATTTTTATTTCTATTTTAATTTTTTATTTTGATTTACATTTTTATTTTCCCCCCAGAGCCGTGCTCAGCGCCGCCGGTGACCGGCCCGTGCCGCGCCGCGTTCCCGCGCTGGTACTACAGCCCCGAGGAGAAATCCTGCCGGGAATTCACCTACGGCGGCTGCCGGGGCAACGCCAACAACCACCGGGACGAGCAGGAGTGTCTGCGGCGCTGCCGGCCCCGCCCAGGTCAGCCCAAATTAAATCAAAAATTAAATAAAATCAGCCCCAAATTCAATAAAATCAGCCAAAATCCAGCCCAGAATCCGAAAAATCCACCCCAAAAATCCACCCCGAAATTACAACCACCGGGACGAGCAGGAGTGTCTGCGGCGCTGCCGGCCCCGCCCAGGTCAGCCAAAAATAAATCAAAAATTAAATAAAATCAGCCCCAAATCCAGCCCAGAATCCAAAAAATCCACCCAAAAAAATCCACCCCAAAAAATCCACCCCAAAAAATCCCCCGAAATTCCAAACACAACAACCACTGGGATGAGCAGGAGTGTCTGCGGCGCTGCCGGCCCCGCCCAGGTCAGCCAAAATTAAATAGAATCAGCCCCAAATTCAAATAAAATCAGCCCCAAATTAAATAAAATCAGCCCCAAATCCAGCCCAGAATCCAAAAAAATTCAGCCCCAAATTAAAAAAAAAATTCGTCCCCAAATTAAAATAAAATTCAGCCCCAAATTAAAAAAAAATCGTCCCCAAATTAAAATGAAATTCAGCCCTAAATTAAAAAAAATTCATCCCCAAATTAAAAAAAAAATCAGCCCCAAATTAAAAATAAAATCAGCCCCAAATCCAGCCCAGAATCCGAAAAATCCTCCCCAAAAATCCCCCGAAATTCCAAACACAACGAGCCCCGCCCAGGTCAGGCAAAATTAAATAAAATCAGCCCCAAATTCAAATAAAATCAGCCCCAAATCCAGCCCAGAATCCAAATAAATTCAGCCCCAAATTGAAAAAAATTCAGCCCCAAATTAAAAAAAAAGCGGTCCTGAAATTCAAAAAAAATCAGCCCCAAATTTAAAAATAAATTAGCCCCAAATTCAAATAAAAGCCCCAAATCCAGCTCAGAATCCAAAAAATTCAGCCCCAAATTGAAAAAAATTCAGCCCCAAATTAAAAAAAAATCGGTCCTGAAATTGAAAAAAATTCAGCCCCAAATTAAAATAAAAGTCAGCCCTAAATTAAAAAAAATTCAGCCCCAAATTAAAAAAAAAATCAGCCCCAAATCCAGCCCAGAATCCAAAAAATCCACCCTAAAAAATCCAGCCCAAAAAATCCTCCCCAAAAAATCCACCCCGAAATCACAACCACCGGGACGAGCAGGAGTGTCTGCGGCGCTGCCGGCCCCGCCCAGGTCAGCCAAAAATAAATCAAAAATTAAATAAAATCAGCCCCAAATCCAGCCCAGAATCCAAAAAAATTCAGCCCCAAATTGAAAAAAAATTCGTCCCCAAATTAAAAAAAAATTGGTCATGAAATTCAAAAAAATTCATCCCCAAATTAAAAAAAAATCAGCCCCAAATTAAAAATAAAATCAGCTCCAAATCCAACACAGAATCCAAAAAATCCACCCCAAAAATCCCCCGAAATTACAACCACCGGGACGAGCAGGAGTGTCTGCGGCGCTGCCGGCCCCGCCCAGGTCAGCCCAAATTCAATTAAAAATTCAATAAAATCAGCCCCAAATCCAGCCCAGAATCCAAAAAAATTCAGCCCCAAATTGAAAAAAATTCAGCCCCAAATTAAAAAAAATCAGCCTCAAATTAAAAAAAAAATTAGCCCCAAATTGAAAAAAATTCGTCCCCAAATTAAAAAAAAATCGGTCCTGAAATTCAAAAAAATTCAGCCTTAAATTAAAAAAAAATTCAGCCCCAAATTAAAAATAAAATCAGCTCCTAATCCAGCCCAGAATCCGAAAAATCCACCCAAAAAATCCCCCCAAAAATCCCCCCAAAAATCCCCCCAAAAATCCCCCCAAAAATCCCCCCGAAATTCCAAACACAACGAGCCCCGGGACGAGCAGGAGTGTCTGCGGCGCTGCCGGCCCCGCCCAGGTCAGCCCAAATTCAATAAAATCAGCCCCAAATTCAAACAAATTCAGCCCCAAATCCAGCCCAGAATCCAAAAAAATTCAGCCCCAAATTGAAAAAAATTCAGCCCCAAATTAAAAAAAAATCGGTCCTGAAATTCAAAAAAATTCAGCCTTAAATTGAAATAAAATCAGCCCCAAGTTCAAATAAAATCAGCTCCAAATCCAGCCCAGAATCCAAAAAATCCCCCCAAAAAATCCACCCCAAAAATCCCCCCAAAAATCCCCCTGAAATTACAACCACCGGGACGAGCAGGAGTGTCTGCGGCGCTGCCGGCCCCGCCCAGGTCAGCCAAAAATAAATCAAAAATTAAATAAAATCAGCCCCAAATCCAGCCCAGAATCCAAAAAATCCACCCCAAAAATCCACCCCAAAAAATCCCCCCGAAATTACAACCACCGGGACGAGCAGGAGTGTCTGCGGCGCTGCCGGCCCCGCCCAGGTCAGCCAAAAATAAATAAAATCAGCCTCAAATTCAAATAAAATCAGCTCCAAATCCAGCTCAGAATCCAAAAAAATTCAGCCCCAAATTGAAAAAAATTCAGACCCAAATTAAAAAAAAATCGGTCCTGAAATTGAAAAAAATTCAGCCTTAAATTAAAAAAAAATTCAGCCCCAAATTAAAAATAAAATCAGCCCCAAATCCAGCCCAGAATCCAAAAAAATTCAGCCCCAAACTGAAAAAAATTCAGCCCCAAATTAAAAAAAAATCGGTCCTAAAATTAAAAAAAAATCAGCCCCAAATTAAAAAAAAATTCGTCCCCAAATTCAAATAAAATCAGCCCAAAATCCAGCCCAAAATCTAAAGAAATTAATCCCCAAATTCAAAAAAATCCAGCCCCAAATTAAAATAAAATTCAGCCCTAAATTAAAAAAACTTCACCCCCAAATTAAAAAAAAATCAGCCCCAAATTAAAAATAAAATCAGCCCCAAATCTAGCCCAGAATCCAAAAAAATTCAGCCCCAAATTTAAAAAAATCTGCCTCAAAATCGGCCATGAAATAAAAAAAGTCCAGCCCAAAATTTTAAAAAATAATCCATCCTGAAATTTAAAAAAAAATCAGCCCCATATTATAAAAAAATTCAGACCCAAATTAAAAGAAATTCAGCCCCAAATTAAAAAAATCGGTCCTGAAATTAAAAAAATTTCTGTCCTGAAATTCAAAAAAATTCAGCCCCAAATTAAAGAAAAAAATCCCAAAATTAAAAAAAAAAACTGTCCTGAAATTCAAAAAAATTCAGTCCCAGACTAAAAAAAAATTCAGCCCCAAATTAAAAAAAATTCGTCCTGAAATTAAAAAAAATTCAGTCCCAAATTAAAAGAAATTCAGCCCCAAATTAAAAATAATTCGTCCCCAAATTAAAATAAAATTCAGCCCCAAATTAAAAAAAATTCAGCCCCAAATTAAAAATAATTTGTCCCCAAATTCAAAAAAATTTGTCCCCAAATTAAAAAAAAATTCAGCCCCAAATTAAAAAAATCCAGCCCCAAATTAAAAAAATCCAGCCCCAAATTAAAAAAAATTCAGCCCCAAATTAAAAAAATCCAGCCCCAAATTAAAAAAAAATTCAGCCCCAAATTAAAAAAATCCAGCCCCAAATTAAAAAAATCCAGCCCCAAATTAAAAAAAAATTCAGCCCCAAATTAAAAAAATCCAGCCCCAAATTAAAAAAAAAATTCAGCCCCAAATTTAAAAAAAATTCAGCCCCAAATTTAAAAAAAATTCAGCCCCAAATTAAAAAAAAATTCGTCCCCAAATTAAAAAAAAAAATTGTCCTGAAATTCAGAAAAATTCAGCCCCAAATTTAAAAAAAATTCAGCCCCAAATCAAAAAAAGAATCTGTCCTGAAATTTAAAAAAATTCAGCCCCAAATTAAAAAAAATTCAGCCCCAAATCAAAAAAAAAATCGTCCCCAAATTAAAAAAAAAATTCAGCCCCAAATTAAAAAAAAAATTGGTCCTGAAATTCAAAAAAAATCAGCCCCAAATTAAAAAAAAATCCTACCCCAAATTAAAATAAAATTCAGCCCAGAATCCAAAAAAATTCAGCCCCAAATTTAAAAAAAAACAATCCTGCCCAAATCCCCCAAAATTTTCCTCAAAATCCCCAAAAATTTTCAACCCAAAATTCCCCCAAATCCCATCCAAAATCCTCAAAAAATTTTCCCCAGAATTCCCAAAAATTTTCCTAAAAAATTCCCTGAAATTCCATCCAAAATTCCCAAAAATCTGTTCCAAAATCCCCCAAAATTTTCCCCAAAATTCCCAAAAATTTTCCCAGAAATTCACCCAAATCCTGCTTAAAATCCTCCAAAACTTTCCCTCCAAAATCCTACAAATCCCCTCCCAAAATTCCCAAAAATTTTCCCCAAAATTCCCAAAAATTTTCCCCAAAATTCCCAAAATTTCCCCAAAATTCCCCCACATCCTGTTTAAAATCATCCAAAAATTTTCCCCAAAAAACCCTCCAAATCCCCTCCCAAAATTCCCAAACGTTTTCCCCAAAATTCCCAAAACTTTTCCCCAAAATTCCCAAAAATCTGCCCCAAAATTCCCAAACATTTTCCCCAAAATTCCCAAAACTTTTCCCCAGAATTCCCAAAACTTTTCCCCAAAATTCCCAAAATTTTCCCCAAAATTCCCAAAAATCTGCCCCAAAATTCCCAAACATTTTCCCCAAAATTCCCAAAACTTTTCCCCAAAATTCCCAAAAATTTTCCCAAAAATTTTCCCCAAAATTCCCAAAAATTTTCCCCAAAAATTTTCCCCAAAATTCCCAAAACTTTTCCCCAAAATTCCCAAAACTTTTCCCCAAAATTCCCAAAAATTTTCCCAAAAATTTTCCCCAAAATTCCCAAAAATTTCCCCAAATTCCCATTTTCTCTCTTTTCCCTCCCAGATGATCTCGGCGCCGAATTCCGGAGATTCTTCTCTTCCAAAGGTGAAATTTGGGTCCCCAAAATGTCCCAAATGTCCCCAAATGTCCCAAAATGTCCCAAATATCCCCAAAATGTCCCAAATATCCAAAATGTCCCAAATGTCCCAAATGTCCCCAAAATGTCCCAAAATGTCCCAAATGTCCCAAATGTCCCAAATGTCCCAAATGTCCCAAATGTCCCAAATATCCCAAATGTCCCCAAATATCCCCAATGTCCCCAAATGTCCCAAATGTCCCCAATGTCCCCCAATCCCCCCAATGTCCCCAATGTCCCCCAGTGTCCCCCAATGTCCCCAATATCTCCCCAATATCTCCAGTGTCCCAAATGTCCCAAATGTCCCCAATCCCCCCCAATCCCCCCAGTGTCCCCAATGTCCCCCTAATGTCCCCTCAGTCCCCCCAATGTCCCCAATGTCCCCAATGTCCCTGACCCCCCAAATTCCTCCCCCAGGGGCCGTTTCTGGGGGGCTGCTGGCCCTGGTTTGGTGCCACCCCCAATGTCCCCAGTGCCCCCAATGTCCCCAATGTCCCCAATGTCCCCAATGTCCCCCAATGTCCCCAATCCCCCCAATCCCCCCAATGTCCCCCAATGTCCCCCAATGTCCCCCAATGTCCCCAATGTCCCAAATATCCCAAATATCCCCAATGTCCCCTCAATCCCCCCAATGTCCCCAATTCCCCCAATGTCCCCAATGTCCCCCAATGTCCCCCAATGTCCCCAATCCCCTCAATGTCCCTGACCCCCCAAATTCCTCCCCCAGGGGCCGTTTTTGGGGGGCTGCTGGCCCTGGTTTGGTGCCACCCCCAGTGTCCCCAGTGTCCCCAAAATGTCCCAAATATCCCAAATGTCCCCAATGTCCCCAAAATCCCCCCAGTGTCCCCAGTGTCCCCAATCCCCCCCAGTGTCCCCAATGTCCCCAATGTCCCCAAAATGTCCCAAATATCCCAAAAATCCCCAATGACCCCAATGTCCCCAATGTCCCCAATCCCCCCAATGTCCCCAATCCCCCCAATGTCCCCAATGTCCCCAATGTCCCCAATGTCCCCCAATCCCCCCAATGTCCCCAATGTCCCCAAAATGTCCCCAAAATGTCCCAAAAATCCCAAAAATCCCCAATGACCCCAATGTCCCCAATGTCCCCAATCCCCCCAATGTCCCCAATCCCCCCAATGTCCCCAATGTCCCCAATGTCCCCAATCCCCCCAGTGTCCCCAGTGTCCCTGACCCCCCAAATTTCTCCCCCAGGGGCCGTTTTTGGGGGGCTGCTGGCCCTGGTTTGGTGCCACATCCAATGTCCCCAATGTCCCCAATGTCCCCAATGTCCCCAATCCCCCCAATCCCCCCCCCAATGTCCCCAGTGTCCCTCAGTGTCCCCAATGTCCCCAATGTCCCCAATGTCCCCCAATGTCCCCCAATGTCCCCAATCCCCTCAATGTCCCTGACCCCCCAAATTTCTCCCCCAGGGGCCGTTTTTTGGGGGGCTGCTGGCCCTGGTTTGGTGCCACCCCCAATGTCCCCAGTGTCCCCCAATGTCCCCAATGTCCCCATGGTGTCCCCAATGTCCCCAATGTCCCCCAGTGTCCCCAATGTCCCCCAGTGTCCCCAATCCCCCCAATGTCCCCAATGTCCCCAATGTCCCCAATCCCCCCAATGTCCCCAATGTCCCCAATGTCCCCCAGTGTCCCCAATCCCCCCAATGTCCCCCAACGTGTCCCCAATGTCCCCAGTGTCCCCAGTGTCCCTGACCCTCCAAATTTCTCCCCCAGGGGCCGTTTTTGGGGGGCTGCTGGCCCTGGGCGCCGCCCTGGGCTCAGTTCTCAGCCTCGCCCTTCGCCGCTGCCGCCGGACGCCCCGAGCGCCGCCGAGCCCCGAGGATCGCGAGTGCCTGATGAAGGATCCCTACCCTGCCTGAGACCCCCCAGAAACCCCCAAAACACCCCAAAAATATCCCCAAAAAATCCCCCAAAAACATCACCCCGACCCCCCTCCTGATAATGATCCGTGCTCTGCCCCCTCCGGGTGATTTTTAGTGATTTTTGTAGGGAAAATTTAAAAAATGGGGAGAATTTGGGGAAGGGTGGGAATCAGCAAAAACCCCCCAAAAAAACCCAAAAAAATCCCCCAAAAAATCCCAAAAATTTCCCTCAAACCCCCTCCTGATAATGATCCGTGCTCCCCCACCCCGGGTGATTTTTAGTGATTTTTGTAGGGAAAATTTAAAAAATGGGGAGAATTTGGGGAAGGGTGGGATCAGCAAAAACCCCCGAAAAAACCTCCAAAAAAATCCCAAAAAAATCCCCTAAAAAATCCCAAAAATTTCCCTCAAACCCCCCTCCTGATAATGATCCGTGCTCCGCCCCCCCCGGGTGATTTTTAGTGATTTTTGTAGGGAAAATTTAAAAAATGGGGAGAATTTGGGGAAGGGTGGGAATCAGCAAAAAACCCCCAAAAAATCCCAAAAAAAATCCCCCAAAAAACCCCAAAAAAATCCCCCAAAAAATCAAAAACATCACCCCAAACCCCCTCCTGATAATGATCCGTGCTCTGCCCCCCCCCGGGTGATTTTTAGTGATTTTTGTAGGGAAAATTTTTAAAAATGGGGAGAATTTGGGGAAGGGTGGGAATCAGCAAAAACCCCCAAAAAACCCCCAAAAAATCCCAAAATCCCAAAAATCCCCCAAAAAATCCCAAAAAATCCCCCCAAAAATCCCAAAAATTTCCACAAACCCCCTCCTGATAATGATCCGTGCTCTGCCCCCTCCGGGTGATTTTTAGTGATTTTTGTAGGGAAAATTTAAAAAATGGGGAGAATTTGGGGAAGGGTGGGAATCAGCAAAAAACCCCCAAAAAATCCCAAAAAAAATCCCCCAAAAAAATCCCCAAAAAAATCCCCCAAAAAATCCCAAAAATTTTTCACAAACCCCCTCCTGATAATGATCCGTGCTCCGCCCCCCCCGGGTGATTTTTAGTGATTTTTGTAGGGAAAATTTAAAAAATGGGGAGAATTTGGGGAAGGGTGGGAATCAGCAAAAACCCCCCAAAAAATCCCAAAAAAATCCCAAAAAAATCCCCCCAAAAATCCCAAAAAAATCCCCCCAAAAAATCCCAAAAATTTCCACAAACCCTCTCCTGATAATGATCCGTGCTCTGCTCCCCCCGGGTGATTTTTAGTGATTTTTATAGGGAAAATTTAAAAATGGGGAAATTTTGGGGAAGGGTGGGAATCAGCAAAAACCCCCCAAAAAATCCCCCCAAAAATCCCAAAAATTTCCTCAAACCCCCTCCTGATAATGATCCGTGCTCTGCCCCCCCCGGGTGATTTTTAGTGATTTTTATAGGGAAAAGAAAGAAAAAAAAAATCAGAATTTGGGGAAAAGAGGGTGGGAATCTCTGACCCCTCCCCAAAAAAACCCCAAAAATCTCCAAAAAACCCCCCCAAAACTAAAAAAAAAAAACCAAAACAAAAATACCCAAAAAACCCCAAAAAATCCCCCAGAAAATCTCAAAAACCCTGAAAAATCCCCCCCTCCCCCCAATTTGTTCAGATTTTGGGGGTCCCAGCGTTTATTGGGGATCCCCCCTCTATTTGTGTGATTTTTTTGGGGGAGTTTGTGATTTTTGGGTGGAATCGAGAGGATTTTGGGGTTGGGGGATGATTTGGGGAGGGTTTTGTACGTTCCAGGGTTTTGTTGGAATAAAGGGAAAATTGGAACCAGCCCCGAATCCCAGCACCCCCAAATTCCTGAGCAATCCCCTCCCCCCCACCAAAAAAAATCCCAAATTTCCCCTCGAAAAAAAATCCCAAAAAATCCCAAATCCCCCTTGCTCTGGGGAACCCCTAAAATGGGGTTTGGGGGGGCTAAAATTGGGGTTTTTTTGGGGGGAAAAACGGGATTTGGAAGGGGTAAAATGGGATTTGGGAGGGGTAAAAATGGGATTTGGGATGGGTAAAAATGGGATTGGGAGGGGGGAAATGGGATTTCGGG
Source organism: Oenanthe melanoleuca (assembly GCF_029582105.1). Classification (NCBI taxonomy): domain Eukaryota; kingdom Metazoa; phylum Chordata; class Aves; order Passeriformes; family Muscicapidae; genus Oenanthe; species Oenanthe melanoleuca. The sequence goes on from NC_079358.1 coordinate 5,770,629, forward strand.
TGTCCCAATGGGGGCCCTGCCTCGGTTTTTGGGGGTTTCTGTCATCTCTGGGATTTTGGGGAGCCCCCACCCCAAAATCTGGAGGACCCCCAACCCCCCTTTGAGGATTCTGCATCACCTCCAGCCCCACCCAGCGTTGATTGAGGGCGGTTTTGGGGGGTCCCCAAGGGTTTTGGGGGACTCGGGGGAGATTTTTGGGGTCCCCACGGGTGAGAGGGGATCCCCAGGAGTTCGAGGATTCCTCCGAATTTTTTGGGGACCCCCAAATTTCGCATCTCCCCCTCCCCAAATTCCGACACCTCACCGGTTGGGGACCAGCGGCATTTATTGTGGGGGCTCTGAGGGGATTTTGGGGGGTCCCCACGGGTTTTGAAGGACTCGTGTGAGATTGAGGGGGTCCCCAAGCGTGAGAGGGGGTCCCCAGGAGTGCGAGGATTCCTCCAAATTTTTTGGGGACCCCCAAATTTCGCGTCTCCCCCTCCCCAAACTCACACACTCAAGCCCAGCCGAGACCAGTCGCATTTATAGTGGCCGTTTTGGGGGGGCTCTGAAGGGATTTTGGGGTGTCCCCACGGGTGTTGGGGGACTCGAGAGAGATTTTTGGGGTCCCCAAGCGTGAGAGGGGGCCCACAGGAGTGCGAAGATTCCTCCGAATTTTTTGGGGACCCCCAAATTTCGCGTCGCCCCCTCCCCAAATTCCGACATCTCGCCATGTGCGGGTTCAGCGAAATTTATTTGCGGGGGCTCTGAGGAGAGTTTGGGGGGTCCCCACGGATGTTGGGGGACTCGGGGGAGATTTTTGGGGTCCCTGTGGGTGAGAGGGGTTCTTAAAGAAAGTGGTTATTCCTCTGAATTTTTTGGGGATCCCCAAATTTTGCGTCGCCCCCTCCCCAAATTCCGACACCTCACTGGTTGGGGACCAGCGGCATTTATTGCGGCCGTTCTGGGGGGACTCTGAGGGGATTTTGGGGAGTCCCCACGGGTGTTTGGGTGCTCGGTGGAGATTTTTGGGGTCCCCGCGGGTGAGAGGGGGTCCCCAGGAGTGCGAGGATTCCTCATAATTTTCTGTGGACCCCCAAATTTCGCGTCGCCCCCTCCCCAAACTCACACACCCAAGCCCAGCCGAGACAGTCGCATTTATAGTGGCCGTTTTGGGGGGGCTCTGAGGGGATTTTGGGGGGTCCCCAGGGGTTTTGGAGGACTCGTGTGAGATTTTTGGGTCCCCACGGGTGAGAGGGGGTCCCCAGGAGTGAGAGGATTCCTCATAATTTTCTGTGGACCCCCAAATTTCGCGTCGCCCCCTCCCCAAATTCGGGCACCTCACCAGTTTGGGGACCAGCGACTTCTATTTGCGGGGGCTCTGAGGGGAATTTGGGGGCTCCCCACGGATGTTTGGGGTTTGTGTGAGATTTTTGGGGTCCCTATGCTTGAGAGGGGATCTTGTAGAACATGGGAATTTCTCTGAAGTTTTTGGGGACTCCCAAATTTCGCGTCGCCCCCTCCCCAAATTCCGACACCTCACTAGTTTGGGGACCAGCGGCTTTTATTTGCGGGGGCTCTGAGGGGATTTTGGGGTGTCGCCACGAGTGTTGGGGTGCTCAAGAAGGATTTTTGGGTTCCCCACGGGTGAGAGGGGTTCTTGAAGAACGTGGGAATTCCTCTGAATTTTTTTGGGGACCCCCAAATTTCGCGTCGCCCCCTCCCCGAACTCACACACCCGAGCCCAGCCGGGACCAGCAGCGTTTATTGCGGCCGTTCTGAGGAGAATTTTGGGGGGATTTTGGGGGGTCCCGGGGGGTCCCCCTCCCCTATTTCTGAGCGGGGATCATGTCGTCGATCGGCTGCTTCTGCTCGAGCTTTTTCTCCATCTCCACCATCAGCTTGACGCCGTCCACCACCATCTGCACCTGCTCCACCTCCGAGAAGCCGAGGCGATCGGCGTTGGAAATGTCGAACACGGCACCCACGGCGGCCGTGTCCACCCCGCCTGGACAGACGGACAGACGGACACAGGGTCAGAGGGACAGAGGGACAGGGGGGTCAGTCAGCTCCGGACACCCCCAGACCCCGCTGACCACTCATTGTCCACTCCTCAGCACCCCCAATGTCACATCGAGCCGTGTCCACCCCGCCTGGACAGACGGACACAGGGTCAGAGGGACAGAGGGACAGACGGACACAGGGACAGATGGACAGAGGGACAGGGGTTCAGTCAGCTCCGGACACCCCCAGACCCCGCTGACCACTCATTGTCCACTCCTCAGCACCCCCAGGTTGAATTTTGGGGTTAGAATTTCCCCCCTCCCGAGGTAAAATTTAGGATGAGATTTCTGCCCCCAGGTGAATTTTGGGACGGAATTTCAATCCCTCAATAAAATTTGGGATGGAGTTTCTGCCCCCAAATTAATTTTGGGACGGAATTTTCCCCCTCCAGGTGAATTTTGGGATGGAATTTCAATCCCTGGGGAAAAATTAGGATGAAATTTCTGCCCCCAGGTGAATTTTGGGGTCGAATTTTCCCCTCCCACATACATTTTGGGATGGAATTTCAATCCCTGGGGAAAATTTGGGATGGAATTTCTGCCCCCAAATTAATTTTGGGACGGAATTTTCCCACCCCAGGTGAATTTTGGGACGGAATTTCCTCCTCCAGGTGAATTTTGTGATATCCCCACCACTCCCAGGTGAATTTTGGGGTTAGAATTTCCCCCCTCCCGAGGTAAAATTTAGGATGAGATTTCTGCCCCCAGGTGAATTTTGGGATGGAATTTCAATCCCTCAATAAAATTTGGGATGGAATTTCTGCCCCCAAATTAATTTTGGGACGGAATTTTCCCACCCCAGGTGAAATTAGGACGGAATTTTCCCCCTCCAGGTGAATTTTGGGACGGAATTTCCTCCTCCAGGTGAATTTTGGGATGGAATTTTCCCTCTCCAGGTGAATTTTGGGACGGAATTTCCTCCTCCAGGTGAATTTTGGGATGGAATTTTCCCTCTCCAGGTGAATTTTGGGACGGAATTTTCCCCCTCCAGGTGAATTTTGGGATGGAATTTTCCCTCTCCAGGTGAATTTTGGGACGGAATTTCCTCCTCCAGGTGAATTTTGGGATGGAATTTTCCCTCTCCAGGTGAATTTTGGGACGGAATTTCCTCCTCCAGGTGAATTTTGGGATGGAATTTTCCCTCTCCAGGTGAATTTTGGGACGGAATTTCCTCCTCCAGGTGAATTTTGGGATGGAATTTTCCCTCTCCAGGTGAATTTTGGGACGGAATTTTCCCCCTCCAGGTGAATTTTGGGATGGAATTTTCCCTCTCCAGGTGAATTTTGGGACGGAATTTCCTCCTCCAGGTGAATTTTGGGATGGAATTTTCCCTCTCCAGGTGAATTTTGGGACGGAATTTTCCCTCTCCAGGTGAATTTTGGGATGGAATTTTCCCTCTCCAGGTAAATTTTGAGACGGAATTTCCACCTCTAAGCCGATTTTGGGCTACCATTCCCCTTTCCAGATAAATTTTGGGACATTTCCCACCCTCTCTCAGCCAAATTTCGGCACCTCTCAGATAAATTTTGGCCCCTCCCAGGTAAATTTCGGCCCTTCCCACCCAAATTTTCCCCTTTTCCACCCAAAATTCAGCCCCTCCCACCCAAAATTTGGCTCCTTCCACCCAAATTTCAGCGTCTCCCAGGTAAATTTCAGGATATCCCCACCCAAATTTCGGCCCCTCTCACCCAAATTTCGGCCCCTCTCACCCAAAATTTGGCCCCTTCCACCCAAATTTCGGCTCCTCCCACCCAAAACTTGGACCCTTCCACCCAAATTTCGGCCCCTCCCACCCAAATTTCACCCCCTCCCAACCCAATTTCAGCCCCTCTCACCCAAATTCCGGCTCATCTCACCCAAATTTCTGCCCCTCCCACCCAAATTTCGGCACCTCCCAGGTAAATTTTGCGATATCCCCGCTGCCTTCCACCCAAATTTCGGCCCCTGCCACCCAAATTCCGGCTCATCTCACCCAAATTTCGGCCCCTCTCACCCAAATTTCAGCCCCACCCACCCAAATTTCGGCCCCTTCCACCCAAATTTCGGCCCCTCCCACCCAAATTTCTGCCCCTTCCACTCAAATTCGACCCCTCCCACTCAAATTCGACCCCTCCCACCCAAATTTCGGCCCCTCTCACCCAAATTCCGGCCCCTCCCACCAAATTCCAGCCCCTCCAGGTGAACCCCGCCCCCTCCAGGTGAGCCCCGCCCCCTCCAGGTGAGCCCCGCCCACCTGTGCCGCGTTTCTGCAGGCGCAGGCGCTTGAGGATCTCCTCGAATTTGGGGTGCTGGCTGAGGTGCTGCAGGCGCACGTGCACGCCCCCGCGCAGCCCCGTGCCCAGGTTGGACGGGCAGGTGAGGATGTAGCCCAGGTGCTCCGTCCACATGAAGGGGTGTCCCGCCTTCTTAAAGATCTCCTCGATCTGGGGGGAAAAAAAATGGGATTTTGGGGTGAAAATGGGGTGGAAATGGGAATTTTTGGGTTGGTGGGGTAGATAAAGGTGTGGGGTAGATGTGGTCAAAGTGGCACCTGTTCCCAAAGTGCCACCTGTCCCCAAATCTACCTGTCCCTGAAAGTTTTTCTGGTTCCCAAAGTGTCACCTGTCCCCAAATCTACCTGTCCCTAAAAGTTTTTCTGGTTCCCAAAGTGTCACCTGTCCCCAAATCTACCTGTCCCTAAAAGTTTTTCTTGTCCCCAAAATGTCACCTGTCCCCAAAACTCTTCTGGTCCCCAGAGTGTCACCTGTCCCCAAATCTACCTGTCCCTAAAAGTTTTTCTTGTTCCTAAAAATGTCACCTGTCCTCAAAGTGTCACCTGTCCCCAAATCCTCCTGTCCCCAAATCTCCCTGTTCCCAAAACTCTCCGTGTTCCCAAAGTGTCACCTGTCCTCAAGGTGTCACCTGTTCCCAAAGTTGTCATCTGTCCCCAAATCTACCTGTCCCTAAAAGTTTTTCTGGTTCCCAAAGTGTCACCTGTCCCCAAATCTACCTGTCCCTAAAAGTTTTTCTGGTCCCCAAAATGTCACCTGTCCCCGAAACTCTTCTGGTCCCCAAAGTGCCACCTGTCCCCAAATCTACCTGTCCCTAAAAGTTTTTCTTGTTCCCAAAAATGTCACCTGTCCCCAAATCTACCTGTCCCTGAAAGTTTTTCTTGTTCCTAAAAATGTCACCTGTCCTCAAAGTGTCACCTGTTCCCAAAGTGCCACCCGTCCCCAAATCCTCCTGTCCCCAAAAGTTTTTCTGGTTCCTAAAAATGTCACCTGTCCCCAAAACTCTTCTGGTCCCCAGAGTGTCACCTGTCCCCAAATCTACCTGTCCCTAAAAGTTTTTCTTGTTCCTAAAAATGTCACCTGTCCTCAAAGTGTCACCTGTTCCCAAAGTGCCACCTGTCCCCAAATCTACCTGTCCCTGAAAGTTTTTCTGGTTCCCAAAGTGTCACCTGTCCCCAAAACTCTTCTGGTCCCCAGAGTGTCACCTGTCCCCAAATCCCCCTGTCCCTAAAAGTTTTTCTTGTTCCTAAAAATGTCACCTGTCCTCAAAGTGTCACCTGTCCCCAAATCCTCCTGTCCCCAAATCTCCCTGTTCCCAAAACTCTCCGTGTTCCCAAAGTGTCACCTGTCCTCAAGGTGTCACCTGTTCCCAAAGTTGTCATCTGTCCCCAAATCTACCTGTCCCTAAAAGTTTTTCTGGTTCCCAAAGTGTCACCTGTCCCCAAATCTACCTGTCCCTAAAAGTTTTTCTGGTCCCCAAAATGTCACCTGTCCCCGAAACTCTTCTGGTCCCCAAAGTGCCACCTGTCCCCAAATCTACCTGTCCCTAAAAGTTTTTCTTGTTCCCAAAAATGTCACCTGTCCTCAAAGTGTCACCTGTTCCCAAAGTTGTCACCTGTCCCCAAATCTACCTGTCCCTGAAAGTTTTTCTTGTTCCTAAAAATGTCACCTGTCCTCAAAGTGTCACCTGTTCCCAAAGTGCCACCCGTCCCCAAATCCTCCTGTCCCCAAAAGTTTTTCTGGTTCCTAAAAATGTCACCTGTCCCCAAAACTCTTCTGGTCCCCAGAGTGTCACCTGTCCCCAAATCTACCTGTCCCTAAAAGTTTTTCTTGTTCCTAAAAATGTCACCTGTCCTCAAAGTGTCACCTGTTCCCAAAGTGCCACCTGTCCCCAAATCTACCTGTCCCTGAAAGTTTTTCTGGTTCCCAAAGTGTCACCTGTCCCCAAAACTCTTCTGGTCCCCAGAGTGTCACCTGTCCCCAAATCCCCCTGTCCCTAAAAGTTTTCCTTGTCCCCAAAGTGCCACCTGTCCCCAAAGCCACTCCTGTCCCCAAAATGTCACCTGTCCCCAAAAACTCTCTCTTGTCCCCAAAGTTCTCCTTGTCTCCAAAGTGCCATCTGTCCCCAGAACCTCTCAATGTCCCCAAAGTTCTTGTCCCCAAATGTCCCCAAATGTCCCCAGATGTCCCGAAATGTCCCCAAATCCCCTCTGACCTTCTTGATGCCAACACAGAAAACTGAACATCTCCACCTTTCTCCACGGAGATGTGACCCCAAATCTCCTGGTGACCCCAAATCTCCTGGTGACCCCAAATTCCCCCAAATGTCCCCAAATCCTTCACGTCCCCAAATCCTCAAATGTCCCCAAATGTCCCCAGATGTCTCCAAATCCCCTCTGACCTTCTTGATGCCGACACAGAAAACTGAACGTCTCCACCTTTCTCCATGGAGATGTGACCCCAAATGTCCCCAAACGTCCCAAAATCCTTCAAGTCCCCAAATCCTCAAATGTCCCCAAATGTCCCCAAATGTCCCCAGTGTCCCCAAATGTCCCCAAATCCCCTCTGACCTTCTTGATGCCGACACAGAAAACTGAACATCTCCACCTTTCTCCATGGAGATGTGACCCCAAATCTCCTGGTGACCCCAAATGTCCCCAAATGTCCCCAATCCTTCACGTCCCCAAATCCTCAAATGTCCCCAGATGTCCCCAGATGTCCCCAAATCCCCTCTGACCTTCTTGATGCCGACACAGAAAACTGAACATCTCCACCTTTCTCCGTGGAGATGTGACCCCAAAACCTCCCTGACCCCAAATCCCCAAATGTCCCCAAACCCTCAAATGTCCCCAAATGTCCCCGTAAATGTCCCCAAATGCCCCCAAATCCCCTCTGACCTTCTTGATGCCGACACGGAAAACTGAACATTTCTACCATTCTCCATGGAGATGTGACCCCAAATCTCCTGGTGACCCCAAATTCTCCCAAACGTCCCAAAATCCTTCATGTCCCCAAATCCCCAAATGTCCCAAATATCCCCAAATGTCCCCAGATGTCCCCAAATCCCCTCTGACCTTCTTGATGCCAACACAGAAAACTGAACATCTCCACCTTTCTCCAGGGAGATGTGACCCCAAAACCTGCCTGACCCCAAAACCTCCCTGACCCCAAATCCCCTGGTGTGCCCAAATGTCCCCAATCTCCTGGTGTCCCCAAACCCTCAAATGTCCCCAAATGTCCCCAAATGTCCCCAAATCCCCTCTGACCTTCTTGATGCCAACACAGAAAACTGAACATCTCCACCTTTCTCCATGGAGATGTGATCCCAAATTCCCCCAAACGTCCCAAAATCCTTCACGTCCCCAAATCCTCAAATGTCCCCAGATGTCCCCAGATGTCCCCAGATGTCCCCAGATGTCCCCAAATGTCCCCAGATCCCCTCTGACCTTCTTGAGGCCGACGCAGAAGCGCCGGAACACCTCCTTCATGTTCCCTCCCTTCTCCATGGAGATGTGACCCCAAAACCTCCCTGACCCCAAATCCCCAAATGTCCCCAAACCGTCAAATGTCCCCAGATGTCCCCAGATGTCCCCAAATCCCCTCTGACCTTCTTGATGCCGACACAGAAAACTGAACATCTCGACCTTTCTCCATGGAGATGTGACCCCAAATGTCCCCAAACGTCCCCAAATCCTTCACGTCCCCAAATCCTCAAATGTCCCCAAATGTCCCCAGATGTCCCCAGATGTCCCCAGATGTCCCCAGATCCCCTCTGACCTTCTTGAGGCCGACGCAGAAGCGCCGGAACACCTCCTTCATGTTCCCTCCCTTCTCCATGGAGATGACCCGCAGGTGATCCTCCTCGTTCACCCACACCAGGAAGGTCTTGTTGTCGTTGTGCCTGCCCGGGAATGACGTCACCGGGGAGTGACGTCACTGGGGTGAGTGACGTCATCGGGAGGGTGATGTCATCAGGTGTTGTCCCCCCTCCCCAAGGTGGCCCCCAGGTGGGATCCAGGTGTCCCCAAAGTGTCCCCAAGGTGGCCCCCAGGTAACTTCAAAGTGGCCCCAGGTGTGCCCAGGTGTGCCTCAGGTGGCCCCAAGATGCCCCCAGGTGTCCCCAGGTGTGCCCAGGTGTGCCCAGGTGTGCCTCAGGTGGCCCCAAGGTGCCCCAAGGTGCCCCCAGGTGTCCCCAGGTGTGCCCAGGTGTGCCTCAGGTGGCCCCAAGGTGCCCCCAGGTGTCCCCAGGTGTCCCCAGGTGTGCCCAGGTGTGCCCAGGTGTGCCTCAGGTGGCCCCAAGGTGCCCCCAGGTGTCCCCAGGTGTGTGCCCAGGTGTGCCCACGTTGGACTCTGGTGTCCCAAAGTGTCTCCAAGTGCCCTCAAGGTGGCCCAAGGTGCCCCCAGGTGTGCCAAGGTGTGCCCAGGTGTTCCTAGGTACCCCCAGGTAGCCCTAAAATGCTCCCCAGGTGTGCCCAGGTTGGATTCAGGTGTCCCAACGTGTCTCCAGGTGGCCTCAAGGTGGACCAAGGTGTTTCCAGGTGTGCCCAGATGACCTCAAAGTGTCCCAAAGTGTCCCCAGGTGTTCCCAGGTGTGCCCAGGTGACCTTAAAGTGTCCCCAGGTGGGATCCAGGTGCCCCCAGGTGTCCCCAGGTGTTCCCAGGTGTGCCCAGGTGACCTTAAAGTGTCCCCAGGTGGGATCCAGGTGCCCCCAGGTGTCCCCAGGTGTCACCAGGTGGGATCCAGGTGTTCCCAGGTGCCCCCAGGTGTCCCCAGGTGGGATTCAGGTGTCCCCAGGTGTTCCCAGGTGTGCCCAGGTGACCTTAAAGTGTCCCCAGGTGGGATCCAGGTGGGATCCAGGTGCCCCCAGGTGTTCCCAGGTGTCCCCAGGTGGGATTCAGGTGCCCCCAGGTGTTCCCAGGTGTTCCCAGGTGGGAATCAGGTGTCCTGAAGTGGCTCCAGGTGCCCCCAGGTATCCCCAAAATACCCTCAGGTGCCCCCAGGTGCCCCCAGGTGCCCCCAGGTGCCCCCAGGTGCCCCCAGGTACCCACCAGATGCCGCGGGCGTCGGGCCAGTCGCGGGCCATGCCCGAGGCGAGCAGCAGGGGCGAGACGGGTTTGTCGAACAGGAAGTGATCGTCGATGAGCTGCTGCTGCTCCTGCTCCGTCATGGCCTTCAGCGGGTAGTACTTGCCCTTGAACTCGCCCTCCAGGCTGTTCAGAGCTGCCCCGGGGGCGTGGTCAGCGCCCGGGACACGCCCCGGACACGCCCACTGCAGACACGCCCACTGCAGACACGCCCACTGCAGACACGCCCCCGTGAAAGCCACGCCCCCATGAAAAGCCACGCCCCCGTGAAAGCCACGCCCATTTTAATCGAATCACACCTGACCCAACGTTAACGAACCAATCCCGTCCAACCCCGCCCTATCAGGCCACGCCCCTTCCGGTCACACCCGTTCAGACCACACCCACTCGAGCCACACCCACTCGAGCCACACCCATTTCCTCAAACCACAACTGACCCAACTTTCACAAACTAATCCCACCCAACCCCACCCTATTAGGCCACACCTCTTCCGGTTACACCCTTTCAGACCACACCCACAAAAAACCACACCCACTCAATCCCCTCACACAAGCCACACCCACTCAAGCCACACCCACTCGAGCCACACCCATTTTCCTCAAACCACACCCAACCCCAACCAATTCATTAATATCTAACCCCACCCTATTAGGCCACACCTCTTCCGGTTACACCCATTAATGCCACACCCACGGGAGCCACACCCACTCGAGCCACACCCATTTTCTCAAACCACACCCAACCCCAACCAAACCAATCCCACAAAACCCCGCCCTATCAGGCCACGCCCCTCTTGGCCACACCCATTCAGGCCACACCCTCTCAATCCACGCACACAAGCCACACCCACTCGAGCCACACCCACTCAAGCCACACCCATTTTCTCAAACCACACCCAACCCAACCAAACCAATCCCACACAACTCTACCCTATCAGGCCACGCCCCTCTCGGCCACACCCATTCAGACCACACCCACCCAATCCTCTCACACAAGCCACACCCACTCGAGCCACACCCATTTCCCCCAAACCACACCCAACCCCAACCAATTCATTAATATCTAACCCCACCTTATTAGACCACGCCCCTTCCGGCCACACCCATGAAAGCCACACCCCCTCAAGCCACACCCATTTTCTCAAACCACACCCAACCCAACCAAACCAATCCCACACAACTCTTCCCTATCAGCCACGCCCCTTCCGACCACACCCATTCAGACCACACCCACCCAACCCCCTCACACAAGCCACACCCACTCAAGCCACACCCACTCGAGCCACACCCATTTTCTCAAACCACACCCAACCCCCACCAATTCATTAATATCTAACCCCACCCTATTAGGCCACACCTCTTCCGGTTACACCCATTAAGGCCACACCCATGAAAGCCACACCCACTCAAGCCACACCCATTTTCTCAAACTACACCCAACCCCAACCAAACCAATCCAACCCCACCCTATTTGGCCACACCCTTTTCTATCACACCCATTCAGACCACACCCACCCAAGCCACACCCACTCAAACATCTCACTCAAGCCACACCCACTCTAGCCACGCCCATTTTATCAAACAACCCCCAACCCCAACCAAACCAATCCCACACAACTCTACCCTATTAGGCCACGCCCCTCTCGGCCACACCCATTCAGGCCACACCCTCTCAATCCACTCACACAAGCCACACCCACTCAAGCCACACCCATTTTCTCAAACCACACCCAACCCCAACCAATTCATTAATATCTAACCCCACCTTATTAGACCACGCCCCTTCCGGCCACACCCATGAAAGCCACACCCATTTTCTCAAACCACACCCAACCCCAACCAATTTATTAATATCTAACCCCACCCTATTAGGCCACGCCCCTTCCGACCACACCCATGAAAGCCACACCCCCTCAAGCCACACCCATTTTCTCAAACCACACCCAACCCCAACCAATTCATTAATACCTCACCCCACCCTATTAGGCCACGCCCCTTCCGACCACACCCATTAAGGCCACACCCTCTCAAACCACACCCCATCAAGCCACACCCATTTTCTCAAACCACACCCAACCCCAACCAAACCAATCCCACGAAACCCCGCCCTATCAGGCCACGCCCCCTTACAACCACACCCATTCAGGCCACACCCACCCAATCCCCTCACACAAGCCACACCCACTCAAGCCACACCCACTCAAGCCACACCCATTTTTCTCAAACCACACCCATTTTTCTCAAACCACACCCAACTCCATGCAACGCCGCCCTGTCAGACCACGCCCCTTCCGGCCCCGCCCCTTCCGGCCCCGCCCTCACCGGTGACCGAGAGCTTCTCGATGGCGCGGCGCTCGCCGCGGCTGCAGTGGGGGGGCAGCGAGTAGCCCTTGATGCTGCGGCCGGTGCGGACGCGGCTGCTCAGCACGTACTTGGGGTCCAGGTCCTCCCCGCCCTGTGGGGACCCCAAAAATCCCGAAATTTACCCCAAAAAATCCCAAATTTTACACCAAAAAAATCCCGGAATTCCCGCGAAAATCCTGCCCAGAATCCCGGAGAAATTCCCAAAAAATCCTCCTGAGCTCTGCTGCTCAGCACGGATTTGGGGTCTAGGTCCTTCCTGCTCTGCAGCCCAAAAAATCCCGAAATTTACACCAAAAAATCACGAAATTCATCCCAAAAAAATCCCGAAATTTACCCCAAAAATTCCCAAAACTCACCCCAAAAAAGCCCGAAATTTGGCCCCAAAAAATCCAGAATTTCACCTCAAAAAAAATCCCGAAATTCACCCCAAAAACCCCAAAATTCACCCCCAAAAAATCCCGAAATTCATCCCAAAAAAATCCCGTGAAAATCCTGCCCCAAATCCCTGAGAAATTCCCAAAAATCGCCCTAAAATCCCCCACTCTGAGCTGTGCTCAGCACGTACTTGGGGTCCAGGTCCTCCCCGCCCTGTGGGGACCCCAAAAATCCCGAAATTTACCCCAAAATTCCCAAATTTTACACGAAAAAAATCCCGGAATTCCCGCGAAAATCCTGCCCAGAATCCCAGAGAAATTCCCAAAAATCCTCCTGAGCTCCGCTGCTCAGCACGGATTTGGGGTCCAGGTTCTCCCCGCCCTGCAGCCCTGAAAATCCCAAAATTTACCCCAAAATATCCCGAAATTCATCCCAAAAAAATCCTGGAATTCATCCCAAAAAATCCCGAAATTTATCCAAGAAAATCCCAAAATCCACCGCAAAAAATCCCGAAATTTGGCCCCAAAAAATCCAGAATTTCACCTCAAAAAAATCCCAACATTCACTCCAAAAAATCCCGAAATTTATCCAAGAAAATCCCAAAATCCACCGCAAAAAATCCCGAAATTTATCCAAGAAAATCCCAAAATCCACCGCAAAAAATCCCGAAATTTGGTCCCAAAAAATCTAGAATTTCACCTCAAAATATCCCAAAATTGACCCCAAAAAAATCCCGAAATTAATCACAAAAAATCCCGAAATTCACTCCAAAAAATCCCGAAATTTATCCAAGAAAATCCCAAAATCCACCGCAAAAAATCCCGAAATTTGGCCCCAAAAATCCCGAAATTCACCTCAAAAAAATCCCAACATTTACCCCAAAAAATACCGAAATTCACCCAAAAAAATCTCGGAATTCCTGCGAAAATCGCCCCCAAAATCCCGGAGAAATTCCCAAAAAATCCTCCTGAGCTCCGCTGCTCAGCACGGATTTGGGGTCCAGGTTCTCCCCGCCCTGCAGCCCAAAAAATCCCAAAATTTACCCCAAAATATCCCGAAATTCATCCCAAAAAAACCCCAAAATTTACCCCAAAAATTCCCGAAATTGACCCAAAAAATTACCGAAATTTACCCCAAAAAAATCCCGAAATTCAACCCAAAAAAATCCCGAAATTTATCCAAGAAAATCCCAAAATCCACCGCAAAAAATCCCGAAATTTGGCCCCAAAAAAACCAGAATTTCACCTCAAAAAAATCCCAAAATTGACCCCGAAAAAAATCCCGAAATTAATCCCAAAAAATCCCAAAATTCACCCCAAAAAATCCCGAAATTTGTCCAAGAAAATCCCAAAATCCACCGCAAAAAATCCCAAAATTTGACCCCAAAAAATCCCGAAATTTACCCCAAAAAATCCCGAAATTCTCCCAAAAAAATCCCAAAATTTACCCCAGAAAACCCCAAAAAACCCCAAAATTCACTCCAAAAAAATCTTGATTACTTTGGGGACCCCCCTAAAATTTTTGAGGACCTCTCCCAAATTTTTGGGGACCCCTCCCCAAATTTTGGGGACCCCAAACCTCGAGATTCTCATGGTTGAAATCACTGGGGACACCCCAGGCTGTTCCTGCCCTATTGATCCCTTTGGGGACCCCGCAAAATTTCCGGGTCCCCCCAAATTTTTGAGGACCCCTCCCAAAATTTTTGGGGACCTTCCCAAATTTTTGGGGACCCCTCCCCAAATTTCGGGGACCCCAAACCTCGAGGTTCTCATGGCTCAAATCACTGGGGGCACCCCAGGATGTCCTTGACCTCTTGATCCTTTTGGGGACCCCCCAAAATTTCAGGGACCCCCCAGAATTTTTGGGGACCCCTTCCTAAATTTTTGAGGACCTCTCCCAAATTCTTGGAGACTCCTCCTTAATTTTTGGGGACCCCAAACCTCGAGATTCTCACGGTTGAAACCATTGGGGACACCCCAGGCTGTTCCTGGCCTGTGGGTTCTTTTGGAGTCTCCCCAAAATTTCAAGGACCCCCAAAATTTTCTGGGGACCCCTCCCAAATTTTTGAGGACCCCTCCCAAATTTTTTGGGGACCCCTCCCAAATTTTTGGGGACCCCAAACCTCGAGATTCTCATGGTTGAAATCACTGGGGACACCCCAGGCTCTTCCTGCCCTATTGATCCCTTTGGGGACCCCCCAAAATTTCCGGGTCCCCCCATATTTTTGGGGACCCCTCCCAAATTTTCGGGGACCCCTCCCAAATTTTTGAGGACCCCTCCCAAAATTTTTAGGGACCCTCCCAAATTTTTGGGGACCCCTCCCCAAATTTCGGGGACCCCAAACCTGAAGATTCTCATGGCTCAAATCACTGGGGGCACCCCAGGATGTCCTTGACCTCTTGATCCTTTTGGGGACCCCCCAAAATTTCAGGGACCCCCTCCAAATTTTTTGGGACCTCCCAAATTTTTGGGAACCCCTCCAAAATCTTTGGGGACCCTCCCAAATTTCGGGGACCCCAAACCTCGAGATTCTCATGGTTGAAATTGGGGTCACCCCAGGCTCTTCCTGCCCTATGGATTCTTTTGGTGTCTCCCCAAAATTTCAAGGACCCCCAAAATTTTTGGGGACCCCTCCCAAATTTTTAGGGACCCTTCCAAATTTTTCCAGGACCACCCCCCCAAAATTTCAGGGACCCCAAATCTCAAGATTCTCATGGCTGAAATCACTGGGGACACCCCAGGATGTCCTTGACCTCTTGATCCTTTTGGGAAAATTTCAGGGACCCCAAAATTTTTTTGGGGACCCCCCCCCCCAGATTTTTGGGGACCCCCCCCCCAGTTTTGGGGACCCCCCACCTTGAGGTTCTCGTGGTTGAGGTCGGTCTTGTGCTTGTCGGTGGGTTTGTACCCCCCGTGCCTGTCCTGGATCACGGGGTCAAAAAGTTCCTTGAAAACCTCGTAGGATTCCTCATCGCCGGCCACGCAGCCCACGGTCATGATGAACGGGTGGCCTGGGGGAAACTGGGGTTACTGGGGATACTGGGAGGTACTGGGATTTACTGGGAGAGAGCTGGGACCAGTATGGGACCGGTATGGGGCACTGGGACCAGTATAGGATTGGGATCGGCGCTGGGCAGTGACCCACGGTCATGATGAACGGGTGGCCTGGGGGAAATGGGGTTACTGGGGATACTGGGATATACTGGGAACCGTATGGGACCAGTATGGAACCAGTATGGAACCAGTATGGGGCACTGGAACCAGTATGGGATTGGTACTGGGATTGGGATTGTCACTGGGCAGTGACCCACGGTCATGATGAACGGGTGGCCTGGGGGAAATGGGGTTGCTGGGGATACTGGGATATACTGGGATATACTGGGATATACTGGGATTTACTGGGAGAGAGCTGGGACCAGTATGGGACCGGTATGGGACCAGTATGGGACCAATATGGGGCACTGGGACCAGTATGGGATTGGTACTGGGATTGGGATTGTCACTGGGCAGTGACCCACGGTCATGATGAACGGGTGGCCTGGGGGGGACTGGGGTTACTGGGGATACTGGGAGGTACTGGGATATACTGGGAGAGAGCTGGGACCAGTATGGGACCAGTATGGGACCGGTATGGGACCAGTATGGGGCACTGGGACCAGTATGGGATTGGTACTGGGATTGGTACTGGGAGTGGGATTGGCACTGGGCAGTGACCCACGGTCATGATGAACGGGTGGCCTGGGGGGACTGGGGTTACTGGGAATACTGGGAGGTACTGGGATATACTGGGAACAGTATGGGACCAGTATGGGACCGGTATGGGGCCAGTATGGGGCACTGGGACCAGTATGGGATTGGGATTGTCACTGGGCAGTGACCCACGGTCATGATGAACGGGTGGCCTGGGGGAAACTGGGGTTACTGGGGATACTGGGAGGTACTGGGATATACTGGGATATACTGGGAGAGAGCTAGGACCAGTATGGGACCAGTATGGAACCAGTATGGGGCACTGGAACCAGTATGGGATTGGTACTGGGATTGGGATTGGCACTGGGCAGTGACCCACGGTCATGATGAACGGGTGGCCTGGGGGGGACTGGGGTTACTGGGGATACTGGGAGGTACTGGGATATACTGGGAACAGTATGGGACCAGTATGGGACCGGTATGGGACCAGTATGGGGCACTGGAACCAGTATGGGATTGGTACTGGGATTGGGATTGGCACTGGGCAGTGACCCACGGTCATGATGAACGGGTGGCCTGGGGGAAACTGGGGTTACTGGGGATACTGGGATATACTGGGATATACTGGGAGAGAGCTGGGACCAGTATGGGACCAGTATGGGGCACTGGGACCAGTATGGGATTGGTACTGGGATTGGGATTGGCACTGGGCAGTGACCCACGGTCATGATGAACGGGTGGCCTGGGGGGACTGGGGTTACTGGGGATACTGGGATATACTGGGACCAGTATGGGACCAGTATGGAACCAGTATGGGGCACTGGGACCAGTATGGGATTGGTACTGGGATTGGGATTGGCACTGGGCAGTGACCCACGGTCATGATGAACGGGTGGCCTGGGGGAAATGGGGTTACTGGGGATACTGGGAGGTACTGGGATATACTGGGATTTACTGGGAGAGAGCTGGGACCAGTATGGGACCAGTATGGGACCGGTATGGGACTGGGATACATCACTGGGACCAGTATGGGGCACTGGGACCAGTATAGGATTGGGATCGGCGCTGGGCAGTGACCCACGGTCATGATGAACGGGTGGCCTGGGGGGAATGGGGTTACTGGGGATACTGGGATATACTGGGACCAGTATGGGACCAGTATGGAACCAGTATGGGGCACTGGGACCAGTATGGGATTGGTACTGGGATTGGGATTGTCACTGGGCAGTGACCCACGGTCATGATGAACGGGTGGCCTGGGGGAAATGGGGTTACTGGGAATACTGGGAGGTACTGGGATATACTGGGAACAGTATGGGACCAGTATGGGACCAGTATGGGGCACTGGGACCAGTATGGGGCACTGGGACCAGTATAGGATTGGGATTGTCACTGGGCAGTGACCCACGGTCATGATGAACGGGTGGCCTGGGGGAAACTGGGGTTACTGGGGATACTGGGATATACTGGGATATACTGGGAGAGAGCTGGGACCAGTATGGGACCAGTATGGGGCCAGCATGGGGCACTGGGACCAGTATGGGATTGGTACTGGGATTGGGATTGTCACTGGGCAGTGACCCACGGTCATGATGAACGGGTGGCCTGGGGGGAATGGGGTTACTGGGGATACTGGGAGGTACTGGGATATACTGGGATATACTGGGATATACTGGGATATACTGGGATATGATACTGGGATATACTGGGATTTACAGGGAACAGTATGGGACCGGTATGGGACTGGGATTGTCACTGGGACCAGTACGGCACTGGGATGGGGCATGGACACCAGTATGAGACTGGGACCAGTATGGGACCAGTACGGGACCAGAATGGGACTGAGATTGGCACTGGGACCAGTATGCGATGGGGATACAGCACTGGGACCAGTATGGGGCTGGGATGGGGCACTGGGACCAGTATGGGACCAGTATGGGACCAGTATGGCACTGGGATTGTCACTGAAACCAGTATGGGACTGGGATACAGCACTGGGACCAGTATGGGAACAGTATGGGACCAGTATGGCACTGGGATTGGCACTGGTACCAGTACAGCACTGGGATGGGGCACTGGGATCACCATGGGACCAGTATGGGACTGGGATTGTCACTGGGACCAGTATGGGGCTGAGATATAGCACTGGGACCAGTATGGGATTGGGATGGGGCACTGGGACCAGTATGGGACCAGTATGGGAATGGGATGGGGCACTGGGATTGGCACTGGGACCAGTATGGGGCTGGGATACAGCACTGGGACCAGTATGGTACTGGGATACAGCACTGGGACCAGTATGAGACTGGGATACAGCACTGGGACCAGTATGGGACCAGTATGGGACTGGGATGGGGCACTGGGATTGGCATTGGGACCAGTATGAGACTGGGATACAGCACTGGGACCAGTATGGGGCTGGGATAGAGCACTGGGACCAGTATGGTACTGGGATACAGCACTGGGACCAGTATGGGGCTGGGATTGACACTGGGACCAGTGTGAGACTGGGATACAGCACTGGGACCAGTATGGGACCAGTATGGGACTGGGATGGAGCACTGGGACCAGTATGAGACTGGGATACAGCACTGGGACCAGTATGGGACCAGTATGGCACTGGGATTGTCACTGGGACCAGTATGGGACTGGGATGGGGCACTGGGACCTGAGTAGGAGTCTCTGACCCCGCGGTCACTCCGACCAACCCCCGCGGTCACTCAGGCCACGCCCCCGGTCACTCAGGCCACGCCCCCTGGTCACTCAGACCACGCCCCCCCGCTCACTCAGGCCACGCACCCGCGGTCACTCAGACCACGCCCCCCGGTCACTCAGGCCACGCCCCCCGGTCACTCAGGCCACGCCCCCAGTCACTCAGACCACGCCCCCAGTCACTCAGACCACGCCCCCCGGTCACTCCGGGCACCCACCGGGGTTGTCCACGCCGGTCTGGATGACGTCATCGAGGGTGAAGCCGCTGGGCGTCTCCTTGTCGCGCAGTTTCTGGTACAGGGCGGGGGTCAGCACCTTGGCCATGTGGTTGTTGTGCTTGGACAGGTCCGGGAACTCCTCCTCGGCCGAGAACTTCTGCTTGTACTTGTTGTGGGTGTTGCTGAACGGCATGGCGGCACTGCGGGGACATTGGGGACATTGGGGACACGGGTCACACGGGGGTATTGGGGACATTGGGGACACGGGGACATTGGGGGTGACAGGTCCGGGAACTCCTCCTCGGCAGAGAATTTCTGCTTGTACTTGTTGTGGGTGTTGCTGAACGGCATGGTGGCACTGCGGGGACATCTGGGGACATTGGGGACATTGGGGACATTGGGGACATTGGGGACACGGGGACATTGGGGGTGACAGGTCCGGGAACTCCTCCTCGGCCGAGAACTTCTGCTTGTACTTGTTGTGGGTGTTGCTGAACGGCATGGTGGCACTGCGGGGACAGCAGGGACATTTGGGGACATTTGGGGACATTGAGGGGACAGCAGGGACACGGGGGACATGGGGGGAATGGGGACACTGGGGACATTGGGGACACACCGCGAATTTCTGCTTGTACTTGTTGTGGGTGTTGCTGAACGGCATGGCGGCTGTGGGGACACCGGGGACATTTGGGGACATTGGGGACATTGAGATTTGGGACATTGAGGGGATTGGGGACACTGGGGACATTGGGGACATTGAGGACATTGGGGACATTGGGGACATTGGGGACATTGGGGACATTGGTGACATTGGGGACATTGGGGACACTGGGGATATTGGGGACATTGGGGACATTGGGGACATTGGGGACATTGGGGGACATTGGGGACATTGGGGACATTGGGGGGATTGGGGACATTGGGGGACAGTGGGAACATTGGGGACATTGGGGACATTGGGGGCATTGGGGACATTGGGGGCATTGGAGACATTGGGGGGACACGGGGCAATGGGGACATTGGGGGACAGTGAGGTGACACCGAGGACACGTCAGGGGACACCGTGGGGGGGTGGGGGGTGGGCGTGTCCCTGTGGGCGTGTCCCGAGGGGGCGTGGCCGCTCCGCTCCGCTCCTTGTTGGGGCCGGGGCTATTTATAGCCCTGGGGGGGGGGCGGGGTTTGGGGGGGGTCCCGGTGACACCGGGGGGGGTCCTGGTCCCGGTCCCGGTCCCGGTTCCGATTTGGGGATCCCGGGGGTGTCCCGGTCCAGATTTGGGGATCTCGGGGTTCTCCAGGTCCCGGTTTGGGGGTCTCAGGATTGTCCCGGTCCCGATTTGGGGGTCCCGTTCTGGGGGTCGCGGTACCGATTCAGGTGTCCCGGCCCCAATTGGGTTCCCGGTTCTGATTGGGGTCCCGGTCCCGATTTGGATCCCGGTCCCGGTCCCGTTCTGTGGGTCCCGGTCCCGTTTTGGGGGTCCCGGTCCCGATTTGGATTCTGGTCCCGATTGGGATCCCGGTCCCGGTCCCGTTTTGGGGGTCCCGGTCCCGATTGGGATCCCGGTCCCGATTTGGATCCCGGTCCCAGTCCCGTTCTGGGGGTCCCGGTCCCGTTCTGTGGGTCCCGGTCCCGTTCTGGGGGTCCCGGTCCCGTTCTGTGGGTCCCGGTCCCGTTTTGGGGGTCCCGGTCCCGATTTGGATCCTGGTCCCGATTGGGATCCCGGTCCCGGTCCCGTTTTGGGGATCCCGGTCCCGTTTTGGGGAACCCGGTCCCGATTTGGATCCTGGTCCCAATTGGGATCCCGGTCCCGGTCCCGTTCTGTGGGTCCCGGTCCCGATTGGGGGTCCCGGTCCCGATTTGGATCCCGGTCCCAGTCCCGTTCTGGGGGTCCCGGTTCCGTTCTAGGGTCCCGGTCCCGTTCTGGGGGTCCCGATTTGGATCCCGGCCCCGATTTGGGGATCCCGGTCCCGTTTCGGGTGTCCCGGTCCCGTTCCGAGAGTCCCGATTTGGATCCCGGTCCCAGTCCCGTTCTGTGGGTCCCGGTCCCGTTCTGTGGGTCCCGGTCCCGTTCTGGGGGTCCCGGTCCCGTTTTGGGGATCCCGGTCCCGATTTGGATCCCGGTCCCAGTCCCGTCCTGGGGGTCCCGGTCCCGTTCTGGGGGTCCGGTCCAGATATGGTGGTCCCGATTTGGGGGTCCCGGTCCCGATTTGGGGGTCCCGGTTCTGTTTGAGGTTCCGGTCCCGATTTGGATCCTGGTCCCGATCCCGTTTCGGGGGTTCCGGTCCCGATTTGTGGGTCCCGGTCCCGTTTCGGGGTCCCGATTTGGGGGTCCCGGTCCGGTCCCGGTCCAGTCCCGTTTTAGGGGTCCCGGTCCGGTGCCGGTCCTGTCCCGTTTTAGGGGTCCCGGTCCCGATTTGGATCTCGGTCCCGATTTGGGGGTCCCGGTACCGATTTGGATCCCGGTCCCGATTTGGGGGTCCCGGTCCCGATTTGGGGGTCCCGGTACCGATTTGGATCTCGGTCCCGTTTTGGGGGTCCCGGTCCCGTTCTGGGGGTCCCAGTCCCGTTCTGGGGGTCCCGGTTCCGTCCCGGTCCAGTCCCGCCCCGCCCCCTCCGTTACCTGCGTCTCTCGGCGGGGCCCGCTCGGGTTCGGGTCGGGGGTCGGGGTCGGTACCGGGTGGGACCGGGACCCCCCCGGGGGCTCTTTTATCCCCCCCCGCCCCCCCCCCCCCAGTTCCGCCCGCTCCGGGGGGGTCCTGGGGGGGTCCCAAACCGGGCGGGACCGGGCGCGAACCCCCCCCGAACCGCGGAGACCCTCGGGGACCCCCGGAGCCGCCCCCCGGTGTCCGGTGTCGGTTGCGGGGGGGCGGGGGGGGGGAGGGGAACAGGCACCTGCCGCCCCCCGGGGCCACGGGACCACCCCAAAATTCCGGGACCTCCCCCAAAATTCCGGGACCACCCCAAAATAACGGGACCCCAAAATTCCGGGACCACCCCAAAATAACGGGACCTTCCCCAAAATTCCGGGACCGTCCCAAAATTCCGGGACCGCCCCCAAAATAACGGGACCCCAAAATTCCGGGAACACCCCAAAAATAATCGGGATCACCCAAATTCCGGGACCCCAAAATATCAGGACCACCTCCAAAAAATATCGGGACCACCCCCCAAAATTCCGGGACCGTCCCAAAATTCCGGGACCGCCCATAAATAACGGGACCCCAAAATTCCGGGACCACCCCAAAATTCCGGGACCGCCCCCAAAATAACGGGACCCCAAAATTCCGGGAACACCCCAAAAATATCGGGACCCCAAAATATCGAGACCCCAAAATTCCAGGACCCCAAAATATCGCGACCACCCCCCAAAAATATCGGGACACCCCAAATATCGGGACCCCAAAATTCCGAGACCACACCCCAAAAATATCGGGACCCCAAAATTCCAGGACCCCAAAATATCGCGACCACCCCCCAAAAATATCGGGACATACAAAATACCGGGACCCCAAAATTCCAGGACCCCAAAATATCGCGACCACCCCCCAAAAATATCGGGACACCTCCAATATCGGGACCCCAAAATTCCGAGACCACACCCCAAAAATATCGGGACCCCAAAATATCGAGACCCCAAAATTCTGGGACCCCAAAATATCGGGACCAACCCCCAAAAATATCGGGACCCCAAAATATCGAGACCCCAAAATTCTGGGACCACACCCCAAAAATATCGGGACACACCCCAAAAATATCGGGGCCCCAAAATTCCGGGACCCCAAAATTCTGGGACCACCCCCCAAAAATATCGGGATCCCACAAATTCCAGGACCCCAAAATATCGCGACCACCCCCCAAAAATATCGGGACCCCAAAATTCCGAGACCACACCCCAAAAATATCGGGACCCCAAAATTCCAGGACCCCAAAATATCGCGACCAACCCCCAAAAATATCGGGACATACAAAATACCGGGACCCCAAAATTCCAGGACCCCAAAATATCGCGACCACCCCCCAAAAATATCGGGACACCCCAAATATCGGGACCCCAAAATTCCGAGACCACCCCCCAAAAATATCGGGACACACCCCAAAAATATCGTGACCCCAAATATCGGAACCCCAAAATTCCGGGACCCCAAAATATCGCGACCACCCCCCAAAAATATCGGGACATACAAAATATCGGGACCCCAAAATTCCGGGACCACACCCCAAAAATATCGGGACCCCAAAATATCGAGACCCCAAAATTCCAGGACCCCAAAATATCGCGACCACCCCCCAAAAATATCGGGACACCCCAAATATCGGGACCCCAAAATTCCGAGACCACACCCCAAAAATATCGGGACCCCAAAATATCGAGACCCCAAAATTCCAGGACCCCAAAATATCGCGACCACCCCCTAAAAATATCGGGACACCCCAAAAATATCGGGACCCCAAAATTCCGGGACCCCAAAATTCTGGGACCACCCCCCAAAAATATTGGGATCCCACAAATTCCGGGACCCCAAAATATCGCGACCACCCCCCAAAAATATCGGGACACCCCAAATATCGGGACCCCAAAATTCCGGGACCCCAAAATATCGCGACCACCCCCCAAAAATATCGGGACACCCCAAATATCGGGACCCCAAAATTCCGGGATCCCAAAATATCGGGACCACCCCCCAAAAATATCGGGACACCCCAAATATCGGGACCCCAAAATTCCGAGACCACACCCCAAAAATATCGGGACCCCAAATATCGAGACCCCAAAATTCCGAGACCACACCCCAAAAATATCGGGACACCCCAAATATCGGGACCCCAAAATTCCGGGACCCCAAAATATCGCGACCATCCCCCAAAAATATCGGGACATACAAAATATCGGGACCCCAAAATTCTGGGACCACACCCCAAAAATATCGGGACCCCAAAATATCGAGACCGCAAAATTCCGGGACCCCAAAATATCGCGACCACCCCCCAAAAATATCGGGACATACAAAATATCGGGACCCCAAAATTCCGAGACCACACCCCAAAAATATCGGGACCCCAAAATTCCAGGACCCCAAAATATCGCGACCACCCCCCAAAAATATCGGGACACCCCAAATATCGGGACCCCAAAATTCCGGGACCCCAAAATATCGCAACCACCCCCCAAAAATATCGGGACATACAAAATATCGGGACCCCAAAATTCTGGGACCACCCCCCAAAAATACCCGGAACCCCAAAATATCGGGACCCCAAAATTCTGGGACCACACCCCAAAAATATCGTGACCCCAAAAATCGAGACCCCTCCCCAAAATTCCAGAACCCCAAAAATCCCAGAATGGGGGGAGGGGAGGGGGATCCCCCAAATTTTGGGATGGGGGAGGGGTGGTGACCTCAGCCCCGCCCCCCCCGCCCCGCCCCTCCCCCCCCCCGGTATTTTTAGGTCGGATCCGGTTTCGGGGGGATCCGGTGTCAGAATTTGGGGGGGGGAGGGGGGGAGGAGGGGGGAGGGGTCGCCATGGGGGGTGTGAGAGGGACGATTTGGGGGGGGGGACCCCAAAAAAAAAATCCGAAAAAAATTTGGGGGGATTGAGGCACAAAAATCCCCAAAAATCTCAAAAAAAAAAAAAAAATTTGGGAAAAAAAAAAAAATAAAAAAAAAAAATCCAAAACATTTGGGGGAAATTGAGGCACAAAAATCCCCAAAAATCTCAAAAAAAAAAAAAAACAAAAAAAAACCAAAAAAAAAGAAAGAAAAAAAATTTTGGGGAAAATGAGGGAGGGAAACCCCCCAAAAAAAAAAATCCAAAAAAATTTGGGGAAATTGAGGCACAAAAATCCCCAAAAATCTCAAAAAAAAAAAAAAAAAAAAAAAAAAAAAAAAAAAAAAAAAAATTGGGGAAAATTGAGGGAGAGGAACCCCCCCCAAAAAAAAAAAAAAATTCTAAAAAATTTTTGGGGAAACTGAGGGAGGGAAACTCCAAAAAAATCCTAAAAAGTTTTGGGGAAATTGAGGCACAAGGAGACCCCAAAAATCTCAAAAAAAAAAAAAAAAGAAAAAAAAATTTGGAGGAAAATGAGGGAGGGAAACCCCCCCAAAAAAAAAAAAAAATTTGGGGAAAATGAAAGAGGGGAACCCAAAAATCTAAAAAAAAATTTGGGGAAATTGAGGGAGGGAAACCCTAAAAAAAAAAAAAATTAAAAAAAATTTTTGGGAAATTGAGGCAGAAAAATCCCCAAAAATCTAAAAAAAAAATTTGGGGAGAACTGAGGGAGGTGACCCCAAAAATCCCCCAAAAATAAAAATTTGAGGAAATGAGGGAGGGAAACCCCAAAAAATACAAAAAAAACCCAAAAATTTTGGGGAGATTGAGGCAGGAAGGGACCCCAAAAAAAAAAAAATTTTTTTTGGGGAAATTGAGGCACAAAGAGACCCCAAAAATCTCAAAAAAAATTTTTTTTGGGGGAACTGAGGGAGAGCAACCCCAAAAAAAAAATTTTGGGAATTGAGGGAGGGAAACCCCCCAAAAAAAAAAATCCCCAAAAATTTGGGGGAAATTGAAGCACAAAAATCCCCAAAAATCTAAAAAAAAAATTTGGGGGGAACTGAGGGAGGGAAACCCCCCAAAAAATAAAAAAAAAATTCCAAAAAAATTTGGGGAAACTGAGGCACAAAAAAGGGGGGGGGAGGGGCACTGGGGGGGGTGGGGGAGGGGAGGACACCCCAAAATTTTATTTTTTTTTTTTTTGGGGATGGAATGAAAGAGGAGGAGCCGTGGGGGGAGGGGAAATCTGGGTTTTATTTTTTTTTTTTTTGGGGGTGGGGGAGGGGATTTACAAAAATTGGGGGGATCCAGAAATTTGGGGGGGGGGGGAGGGGAGGGGATCCAAAAAACGGGATCTGGGATTTTGGGGATCCAAAATTTTTGGGATCCAGCCCCTCCCCCAGCAGGTTTTTGGGATCCAGTCCCTGGGGATGATCCCAGTTAATCCCAGTTTGATCCCAGTTTGATCCCAGTTGCTGGGAGAGCCCCTGGATGGATCCCAGTTCGATCCTGGGTGGATCCCAGTTCAATCCCAGTTCGATCCCAGCTGCTGGGAGATCCCTTGGATGAATCCCAGTTTGATCTCAGGTGGATCCCAGTTAATCCCAGTCAATCCCAGTTTGATCCCAGTTGCTGGGAGATCTCCTGGATCTGCTGGGTGGATCCCAGGTGGTTCCTGGGTGGATCCCAGTTCGATCCCAGTTGCTGGGAGAGCCCTTGGATGAATCCCAGTTCGATCCTGGGTGGATCCCAGTTCGATCCCAGTTGCTGGGAGACCCCCTGGGTGGTTCCCAGTCGATCCCAGTGGATCCCAGTTCAATCCCAGTTGATCCCAGTCCGCTCAGAGCTGCTGGGAGATGCCCTGGATCCGCTGTGAGTCCCAGGCTGATCTCAGGTGGATCCCAGTTCAATCTCAGGTGGATCCCAGTTCGATCCCAGCTGCTGGGAGATGCCCTGGGTGGCTCCCAGTCGATCCCAGTTTGCTCAGAGCTGCTGGGAGATGCCCTGGGCGGATCCCAGTCGATCCCAGTGGATCCCAGTTTGCTCAGAGCTGCTGGGAGATGCTCTGGGCGGATCCCAGTTCATCCCAGTTCAATCCCAGTTCATCCCAGTGGATCCCAGTTCATCCCAGTTCATTCCCAGTTGATCCCAGTCCGCTCAGAGCTGCTGGGAGATGCCCTGGATCTGCTGTGAGTCCCAGGCTGATCTCAGGCGGATCCCAGTTCATCCCAGTGGATCCCAGTTCAATCACAGCTGCTGGGAGATGCCCTGGGTGGCTCCCAG
>NC_079358.1:5797316-5835457 GCF_029582105.1 Oenanthe melanoleuca
TCCCAGATTTTGGGGCTGGAATTCCCAGGTATTTGGGACTGAGGTTCCCTTGATCTTGGGGCGGAAATTCCCAGATTTTTAGGGCTGAAAATCCCAGATTTTGGGGCTGGAATTCCCAGATTTTGGGGCTGGAATTCTCAGGATTTTGGGGTGAGATTCCCTTGATCTTGGGGCAGAAATTCCCAGAGTTTTCTGAAATTCTGAGAGTTCTAAGCTTGGAATTCCCAGGATTTTTGGGGCTGAAATTCCCAGATTTTGGGGCTGGAATTCCCAGATTTTGGGGCTGGAATTCCCAGGTTTTTTGGGGACACAATTCCCAGATTTTGGGGCTGGAATTCCCGGGATTTTTAGGGCCACAATTCCCAGATTTTGGGGCTGGAATTCCCAGGATTTTTGGAGCCACAATTCCCAATTTTGGTGCTGGAATTCCCAGGATTTTTGGGGCTGGAATTCCCAGATTTTGGGGCTGGAATTCCCAGGATTTTTGGGGCCACAATTCCCAGATTTCTGGGGCCGGAATTCGCAGATTTTTGGGACTGGAATTCCCAGGATTTTTGGAGCCACAATTCCCAATTTTGGTGCTGGAATTCCCAGGATTTTTGGGGCTGGAATTCCCAGATTTTGGGGCTGGAATTCCCAGGATTTTTGGGGCCACAATTCCCAGATTTCTGGGGCCGGAATTCCCAGATTTTGGGGCTGGAATTCCCAGGATTTTTGGGGCCACAATTCCCAGATTTCTGGGGCCGGAATTCCCAGATTTTTGGGAGTGGAATTCCCAGGATTTTTGGAGCCACAATTCCCAATTTTGGTGCTGGAATTCCCAGATTTTGGGGCTGGAATTCCCGGGATTTCTGGGGCCGGAATTCCCAGATTTTTGGGGCTGGAATTCCCAGGATTTTTGGGGCCACAATTCCCAATTTTGGGGCCGGAATTCCCAGGTTTTGGGGCCGGAATTCCCAGGATTTTTGGGATTTTCCCCCCAGGTGCTCCCTGCTCCGGAGGGCCCCGGGGGGGCTCCGGGATCGGTGACCCCGGGGGGGCCCCGAGGGGCTGCGGGCGACCATGAGCGAGGTGCTGGTGGTCAAAGAGGGCTGGCTGCACAAGAGGGGTGAGTGGGGACAGGATTTGGGGTTTGGGGTCAGAATTTGGGGTTTGGGGTTTTGGGATTTGGGGTTTGGGGTTTGGCATTTGGACTGGGATTTAGGAATTTGGGTCAGAGTTTAGGGTTTGGGGTTGGGATTTGGGGTGGGATTTTGGGGTTGGGTTTGGGATTTGGAGTTGGGCTGGGATTAGATTTAGGATTGGGGTTGGGGTTGGAATTTGGGGTTTGGGGTCAGAATTTGGGATTTGGGGTCAGAATTTGGGATTTGGGATTTGGGGTTTTGGATTTGGGGTTTTGGGATTTGGGGTTGGGATTTGGGCTCTGGGCGACCATGAGCGAGGTGCTGGTGGTCAAAGAGGGCTGGCTGCACAAGAGGGGTGAGTGGGGACAGGATTTGGGGTTTGGGGTCAGAATTTGGGGTTTGGGGTTTGGGGTTTGGTATTTGGGGTTGGGATTGGGGTTTGGCTTTTGGACTGGGATTTAGGAATTTGGGTCAGAGTTTAGGGTTTGGGGTTGGGATTTGGGGTGGGATTTTGGGGTTGGGTTTGGGATTTGGAGTTGGGCTGGGATTAGATTTAGGATTGGGGTTGGGGTTGGAATTTGGGGTTTGGGGTCAGAATTTGGGATTTGGGGTCAGAATTTGGGATTTACGGTCAGAATTTGGGATTTGGGGTTTGGGATTCGGGGTCAGAATTTGGGATTTGGGGTTGGGATTTGGGATTTGGGCAACCATGAGCGAGGTGCTGGTGGTCAAAGAGGGCTGGCTGCACAAGAGGGGTGAGTGGGGACAGGATTTGGGATTTGGGGTTTGGGGTTTGGGATTTGGGGTTGGGATTGGGGTTTGGCTTTTGGACTGGGATTTAGGAATTTGGGTCAGAGTTTAGGGTTTGGGGTTGGGATTTGGGGTGGGATTTTGGGGTTGGGTTTGGGATTTGGAGTTGGGCTGGGATTAGATTTAGGATTGGGGTTGGGGTTGGAATTTGGGGTTTGGGGTCAGAATTTGGGACTTGGGGTCAGAATTTGGGATTTGGGGTCAGAATTTGGGGTTTGGATTTGGGGTTTGGGATTCGGGGTCAGAATTTGGGATTTGGGGTTGGGATTTGGGCGACCGTGAGTGAGGTGCTGGTGGTGAAAGAGGGCTGGCTGCACAAGAGGGGTGAGTGGGGACGGGGTTTGGGGTTGGGGGTCAGAATTTGGGTTTTGGGGTTTGGGGTTTGGGGTTTGTGTTTGGGATTGGGATGGGATTTGGGATTGGGAGGGGATTTGGGATTTGGGCAACCATGAGTGAGGTGCTGGTGGTGAAAGAGGGCTGGCTGCACAAGAGGGGTGAGTGGGGACAGGATTTGGGGTTTGGGGTCAGAATTTGGGGATTGGGGTTTTGGGTCAGAATTTGGGGGTTGGGGTTTGGGATTTGGGGTTGGGATTGGGGTTTGGCTTTTGGACTGGGATTTAGGAATTTGGGTCAGAGTTTAGGGTTTGGGGTTGGGATTTGGGGTGGGATTTTGGGGTTGGGTTTGGGATTTGGAGTTGGGCTGGGATTAGATTTAGGATTGGGGTTGGGGTTGGGGTTGGAATTTGGGGTTTGGGGTTTGGGGTTTTGGGGTTTGGGGTTGGCATTTGGTTGGAATTGCATTGGGGGTTGGATTTAGAATTGGGGTTGGGTTTGGACTGGGATTTAGGAATTTGGGTCAGGATTTGGGATTTGGGGTGGGATTTTGGGGTTGGGGTTGGAATTTCGGATTTGGAATTAGGGTTTGGAATTTGGGCTGGGATTGGGTTTGGGATTTGGTTGGGTTTTGGTTTGGGATTTGGGGCTGGGATTTGGATTTGGGGCTAGAGCTGAGTTTGGGAGTGGGATTTGGGATTGGGGTTTGGGATTGGGGTTTGGGATTGGGGTTTGGGATTTGGGGTTGGGATTTGGGGTTGGGATTTGGGATTTGGGCAACCATGAGCGAGGTGCTGGTGGTCAAAGAGGGCTGGCTGCACAAGAGGGGTGAGTGGGGACGGGGTTTGGGGTCAGAATTTGGGGTTTGGGATTAGAATTTGGGGTTTGGGGTCAGAATTTGGGGTTTGGGGTTTGGGATTTGGGGTTGGTTTTGGGGTTTGGGGTTGGCATTTGGTTGGAATTGCATTGGGGTTGGATTTAGAATTGGGGTTGGGATTTGGGGTTTGGGGTTTGGGATTTGGATTTGGGATTTGGGATAGGATTTTGGGGTTGATTTTGGGATTTGGGGTTTGGGATTTGGGGTTTGGGTTTGGGATTTGGGATTTGGGCGACCATGAGCGAGGTGCTGGTGGTGAAAGAGGGCTGGCTGCACAAGAGGGGTGAGTGGGGGCGGGGTTTGGGGTCAGAATTTGGGGATTGGGGTTTGGGATTTGGGGTTTGGGGTTTGGCTTTTGGACTGGGATTTAGGAATTTGGGTCAGAGTTTAGGGTTTGGGGTTGGGATTTGGGGTGGGATTTTGGGGTTGGGTTTGGGATTTGGAGTTGGGCTGGGATTAGATTTAGGATTGGGGTTGGGGTTGGGGTTGGAATTTGGGGTTTGGGTTTGGATTTGGGGTTTGGGATTGGCATTTGGTTGGAATTGCATTGGGGATTGGATTTAGAATTGGGGTTGGGATTTTGGGTTTGGGGTTTGGGGTTTGGACTGGGATTTAGGAATTTGGGTCAGGATTTGGGATTTGGGGTGGGATTTTGGGGTTGGGGTTGGAATTTTGGGTTTGGAATTAGGGTTTGGAATTTGGGCTGGGATTGGGTTTGGGATTCGGTTGGGTTTTGGTTTGGGATTTGGGGCTGGGATTTGGATTTGGGGCTAGAGCTGAGTTTGGGAGTGGGATTTGGGTTTGGGGTTTGGGGTTGGGGTTGGGATTTGGGGTTGGGATTTGGGCTCTGGGCAACCATGAGCGAGGTGCTGGTGGTCAAAGAGGGCTGGCTGCACAAGAGGGGTGAGTGGGGTTGGGGTTTGGGGTCAGAATTTGGGGTTTGGGGTCAGAATTTGGGGTTTGGGGTTTGGGATTCGGGGTCAGAATTTGGGATTTGGGGTTGGGATTTGGGGTTTGGGCAACCATGAGCGAGGTGCTGGTGGTCAAAGAGGGCTGGCTGCACAAGAGGGGTGAGTGGGGGCGGGGTTTGGGGTCAGAATTTGGGGTTTGGGGTCAGGATTTGGGGTTTGGGGTTTTGGGATTTGGGGGTTTTGGGGTTTGGGGTTTTGGGGTTTGGGGTTGGGATTGCGGTTTGGGGTTTGGCATTTGGTTGGAATTGCATTGGGGTTGGATTTAGAATTGGGGTTGGGATTTGGGGTTTGGGATTTGGATTGGGATTTGGGATGGGATTTTGGGGTTGATTTTGGGATTTGGGGTTTATGGGATTTGGGGTTTGGGTTTTGGATTTGGGATTTGAGGTTGAGATTTGGTTGGAATTGCATTGGGGTTGGATTTAGAATTGGGGTTGGGATTTGGGGTTTGGGGTTAGAATTTGGGATTTGGGGTTTTGGGATTTGGGGTTGGGGTTGGAATTTCGGGTTTGGAATTAGGGTTTGGAATTTGGGCTGGGATTGGGTTTGGGATTCGGTTGGGTTTTGGTTTGGGATTTGGGGCTGGGATTTGGATTTGGGGCTAGAGCTGAGTTTGGGAGTGGGATTTGGGTTTGGGGTTTGGGGTTGGGATGGGATTTGGGCTCTGGGCAACCATGAGCGAGGTGCTGGTGGTCGAAGAGGGCTGGCTGCACAAGAGGGGTGAGTGGGGGCGGGGTTTGGGGTTTGAGGTCAGAATTTGGGGTTTGGGGTTTGGGGTTTGGGATTTGGGGTCAGAATTTGGGGTTTGGGGTTTGGGGTTGGGATTGGGGTTTGGGGTTGGCATTTGGTTGGAATTGCATTGGGGTTGGATTTAGAATTGGGGTTGGGATTTGGGGTTTGGGATTTGGAATGTCCACCCCAGTGTCCATCCCGTTTAACCCCTTCACTCCCACTCTGCTTTAACCCCTTCACCCCCACACTCCTTTAACCCCTTCACCCCCACACTCCTTTAACCCCTTCATCCCCTCACACTCCCCTTTAACCCTTCACCTCCACACTCCCCTTTAACCCCTTCACCTCCACACTCCTTTAACCCCTTCACCCCCACACTCCTTTAACCCCTCCCCCACACTCCTTTAACCCCTTCACCCCCACTCTCCTTTAACCCCTTCACCCCCACACTCCCCTTTAACCCCTTCACCCCCACACTCCTTTAACCCCTTCACCCCCACTCTCCTTTAACCCCTTCACCCCCACACTCCTTTAACCCCTTCGCCCCCACTCTCCCCTTTAACCCCTTCACCCCCACACTCCTTTAACCCCTTCACCCCCACTCTCCCCTCCCCCCAGGCGAGTACATCAAGACGTGGCGCCCCCGTTATTTCCTCCTCAAGAGCGACGGTTCCTTCATCGGCTACAAGGAGCGTCCGGACGCCTCTGACCACGCCCAGCCCCCCCTCAACAACTTCTCCGTGGCCGGTACCTGCCGGGGGCGGGGCTGGCTCAGCTCCCAGACTGGGATTTTTCCCCATTTTCCCCTTTTTTTGCCCCGTTTTTCAGAGTGCCAGCTGATGAGGACGGAGCGGCCGCGCCCCAACACGTTCGTCATTCGCTGCCTGCAGTGGACGACGGTCATCGAGAGGACGTTCCACGTGGACACGGCCGAGGAGCGGTGGGGGAGGGGGATGGGGCTGGGAGGGGTTTGGGGTGGTGGGGAGACCCCAAATCATTGAGTTGGAGACCCCAAATCATCCTTGGAGAAACCCCAAATCCTCCTGGGAGAGACCTCAAATCATTCTGAGAGAGACCTCAAATCACTGAGGGACAGAGACCCCAAATCATTGAGTTAGAGATCCCAAATTCTCCTGGGACAGACCTCAAATCATGCTGGGAGTAACCCCAAATCATTGAGTTAGAGATCCCAAATCCTCCTGGGAGAGACCTCAAATCGCTGAGGGACAGAGACCCCAAATCATTGAGTTAGAGACCCCAAATCGTTCTGGGAGTGACCCCAAATCATCTTTGTAGAGATTCCAAATTCCTCAGGGAGAGACCCCAAATCATTGAGTTAGAGATCCCAAATTCTCCTGAGAGAAACCCCAAATCATTCTGGGAGTGACCCCAAATCATTGAGTTGGAGACCCCAAATCCTCCTGGGACAGACCTTAAATCATTCTGGGAGTGACCCCAAATCATTGAGTTAGAGATCCCAAATCCTCCTGGGAGAGACCTCAAATCACTGAGGGACAGAGATCCCAAGTCATTGAGTTAGAGACCCCAAATCGTTCTGGGAGTGACCCCAAATCATCTTTGTAGAGATCCCAAATTCCTCAGGGAGAGACCCCAAATCATTGAGTTGGAGACCCCAAATCCTCCTGGGACAGATCTCAGATCATTCTGGGAGTGACCCCAAACCATTGAGTAGGAGACCCCAAATCATTGTGGGAGAGACTCCAAATTCCTCAGGGAGAGACCCCAAACACTCAGGTAGTGACCCCAAATCAGCCTGGGAGAAACCCCACATTCTCCTGGGAGTGACCCCAAATCACTGAGGGACAGAGACCCCAAATCATTGAGTTAGAGACCCCAAATCATCCTGGGAGAAACCCCAAATCCTCTTAAGGGGAGAGACCTCAAATCATTCTGAGAGAGACCTCAAATCACTGAGGGACAGAGACCCCAAATCATTGAGTTAGAGACCCCAAATCCTCCTGGGACAGACCTCAAATCATTCTGGGAGTGACCCCAAATCATTGAGTTAGAGATCCCAAATCCTCCTGAGAGAAACCCCAAATCATTCTGGGAGTGACCCCAAATCATTGAGTTAGAGACCCCAAATCCTCCTGGGACAGACCTCAAATCATTCTGGGAGTGACCCCAAATCATTGAGTTAGAGATCCCAAATTCTCCTGAGAGAAACCCCAAATCATTCTGGGAGTGACCCCAAATCATTGAGTTGGAGACCCCAAATCCTCCTGGGACAGACCTTAAATCATTCTGGGAGTGACCCCAAATCATTGAGTTAGAGATCCCAAATCCTCCTGGGAGAGACCTCAAATCACTGAGGGACAGAGATCCCAAGTCATTGAGTTAGAGACCCCAAATCGTTCTGGGAGTGACCCCAAATCATCTTTGTAGAGATCCCAAATTTCTCAGGGAGAGACCCCAAATCATTGGGTTAGAGACCCCAGATTCTCCTGGGACAGATCTCAAATCATTCTGGGAGTGACCCCAAACCATTGAGTAGGAGACCCCAAATCATTGTGGGAGAGACTCCAAATTCCTCAGGGAGAGACCCCAAAACATTCAGGTAGTGACCCCAAATCAGCCTGGGAGAAACCCCACATTCTCCTGGGAGTGACCCCAAATCACTGAGGGACAGAGACCCCAAATCATTGAGTTAGAGATCCCAAATTCTCCTGAGAGAAACCCCAAATCATTCTGGGAGTGACCCCAAATCATTGAATTGGAGACCCCAAATCCTCCTGGGAGAGACCCCAGATTCCTCAGGGAGAGACCCCAAATCCTCCTTGGAGAAACCCCAAATCCTTCTGGGAGGGACCCCAAATCGTTGAGTTGGAGACCCCAAATCCTCCTGGGAGAAACCCCAAATCCTCCTGGGAGAAACCCCAAATCCTCCTGGGAGAGACCCCAGATTCCTCAGGGAGAGATCCCAAATCATTGAGTTAGAGACCCCAAATCATTGAGTTACAAACCCCAAATCCTCCTGGGAAAAACCCCAAATCATCCTTGGAGAGACCCCAGATTCCTCAGGGAGAGACCCCAAATCATTGAGTTGGAGACCCCAAATCATTGAGTTACAAACCCCAAATTCTCCTGGGAGTGACCCCAAATCATCCTTGGGGAGACCCCAGATTCCTCAGGGAGAGACCCCAAACCATTGAGTTAGAGACCCCAAATCATCGAATTGGAGACCCCAAATCATTCTGGAAGAGATCTCAAATCATTCTGAGAGAGACCTCAAATCACTGAGGGACAGAGACCCCAAATCATTGAGTTGGAGACTCCAAATCCTCCTGGGAGAGACCCCAAATTATTGAGTTAGAGATGTTAGAGATTCCAGATCATCCTGAGAGAAACTCCAAATCCTCCTGGAAGAGACCTCAAATCATTCTGAGAGAGACCTCAAATCACTGAGAGACAGAGACCCCAAATCATTGAGTTGGAGACCCCAAATCACTGAGGGACAGAGACCCCAAATCATTGAGTTAGAGATTCCAAATCATTGTGGGAGAGACTCCAAATTCTTCAGGGAGAGACCCCAAAACACTCAAGTAGTGACCCCAAATCAGCCTGGGAGAGACCCCACATTCTCCTGGGAGTGACCCCGAATCATTGAGTTAGAGATCCCAAATCCTCCTGGGAGAAACCCCAAATCCTTCTGGGAGAGACCCCAAATCATTCTGGGAGTGACCCCAAATCATTGAGTTAGAGACTCCTAATCTCTCTGGGAGAGACCCCAAATCACTGAGTTAGAGACCCCAAATCATTGAGTTAGAGACCCCAAATCATTGAGTTAGAGACCCCAATTCCTCAGGGGGAGACCCCAAAACACTCAGGTAGCGACCCCAGATCATCCTGGGAGAGACCCCAAATCACTGAGGGACAGAGACCCCAAATCATTGTGGGAGTGACCTCAAATCACTGAGTTAAAAACTCCTAATCTCTGTGGGAGAGACCCCAAATTCCTCAGGGAGAGACCCCAAATCATCCAGGGAGAGACCCCAAAATCTCTTTAGAAGAGATCCCACATCCCCTGTCATTTAAACCTCAAATCTCTCTGAACAAAACCCCAAATCTCTTGGAAAACAGACCTCAAATACCTTTGGAAGAAACCCGAAATCCCTTCAGGAGAGACCCCCAAATTCCTTTGGAAGAGAGACCTCAAATCGCTCTGGGAGAGACCCCAAATCTCTTTAGGAGAGATCTCAAATCCCCTGGAATTCAGACCCCAAATTCCCTTGGAAAAAAAACCTCAAATCTCTTGGAAAAGAAACCCCAAATCCCTTGGAATTCAGATCCCAAACCCCTCTGGAAGAGATGCCGGATCATGCTGGGAGAGACCCAGATTGTTCTGTCTGTGATCCCTGATTGATCCCTGATCAATCCCTGATTGATTCCTGATTGATCCCTTTATGATCGCTTTGGGATCTCTTTATGATCCTTCCCTGACCCCTGACTAATCACCGATTGATCCCTGATTGATCCCAGATTGATCCCCTGTTGACCCTTTTGTGATCGCCAATTGATTCCCTATTGACCCATTTGTGATCCCCGATTGATCTGTGATTGATCCCAAATTGGCCCTTTAATCATCCCCAATTGATCCCCTATTGACCCCTTTGTGATCCCTGATTGATCCCTGATTGATCCCCAATTGACCCTTTTATGATCCCAAATTGATCCCTCTGTGACCCCTTTGTGATCCCCGATTGATCCCCTACTGACCCCTTCATGATCCCCAATTGATCCCTGAGTGATCCCCTATTGATCTGTGATTGATCCCCAATTGATCCTCAATTGACCCCTTTGTGATCCCAAATTGATCCCGGATTGATACCAGATTGATCCCAAATTGATGCCAAATTTATCCCTGATTGATCCCCAATCAATCCCTGATCAATCCCTGATTGATCCCAGTGTGATCCCAGGTCAACCCCCGATCGATCCATGTGTGATCCCAGATCAATTCCCGATCAATCCCTGTGTGATCCCAGATCAATCCCCGATCGATCCCCCTGTGATCCCAAATTGATCCCTGATTGATCCCAAATCAATCCCCAATCGATCCCCGTGTGATCTCCTATTGACCCCTGATCGATCCCTGATCGATTCCCGGTTGATCCCCGATCGATCCCTGTGTGATGCCTGATTGATCTGCGATTGATCCCTGATTGTCCCTGATCAATCTCCGATCGATCTAAGATTTATCCCAGATCAATCCCCGATCGATCCCTGTGTGATCCCAAATTTATCACTGATTGATCCCCGACTGATCCCCGATTGATCCCCTATTGTCCCATTTATGATCCCTGATTGAGCCCCAATTGATTGCCTATTGATCCCCGATTTATCCCTGATTGATCCCCAATCGATCCCTGTGCGATCCCTGATCGATCCCAAATTTATCCCTGATCGATCCCCGATTGATCCCGATCGATCCCTCTCTGTTCACCCCCCTCAGCGAGCAGTGGCTCGGTGCCATCCAGGCCGTGGCCAGTGGCCTCAAGAGCCGCCGGCCCGAGGCGCCCGAGGCCCCGCGCGGCGACACCGACGGTGACGGTGACGGTGACACCGACGGTGACGGTGACACCGATGGTGACGGCGGCAAACCCCGCGCCAAGGCCGTGAGTGCCAAAATTCCTGCCCCAAAAATGCCACTTTTCAACCCAAAAACTCCTGTCTGGGGACAAACCCTGTGCCAAGGCCCAAATTCCAGCCCCAAAAATGCCACTTTTTAACCCAAAAACTCCTGTCTGGGGTCAAACCCTATGCCAAGGCCCAAATTCCAGCCCCAAAAATGCCACTTTTTAACCCAAAAATGCTTCTCTGGGGACAAACCTTGTGCCAAGGCCCAAATTCCTGCCCCAAAAATGCCACTTTTTAACCCAAAAACTCCTGTCTGGGGACAAACCCTGTGCCAAGGCCCAAATTCCAGCCCCAAAAATGCCACTTTTTAACCCAAAAACTCCTGTCTGGGGACAAACCCTGTGCCAAGGCCCAAATTCCTGCCCCAAAAATGCCACTTTTTAACCCAAAAACTCCTGTCTGGAGGAAAAACCTGCACCAAAGCCCAAATTCCTGCCCCAAAAATGCCACTTTTTAAACCAAAAACTCCTGTCTGGGGACAAACCCTGTGCCAAGGCCCAAATTCCTGCCCCAAAAATGCCACTTTTTAACCCAAAAACTCCTGTCTGGGGACAAACCCTGTGCCAAGGCCCAAATTCCAGCCCCAAAAATGCCACTTTTTAACCCAAAAACGCCTGTCTGGGGACAAACTGTGCAAAGGTCCAAATTCCTGCCCCAAAAATGCCACTTTTTAACCCAAAAACTCCTGTCTGGGGTCAAACCCTGTGCCAAGGCCCA
Organism: Oenanthe melanoleuca; assembly: GCF_029582105.1. Classification (NCBI taxonomy): domain Eukaryota; kingdom Metazoa; phylum Chordata; class Aves; order Passeriformes; family Muscicapidae; genus Oenanthe; species Oenanthe melanoleuca. The sequence continues at coordinate 5,808,539 of NC_079358.1, forward strand.
AATTCCTGCCCCAAAAACGCCACTTTTCAACCCAAAAACTCCTGTCTGGGGACAAACTCTGTGCAAAGGTCCAAATTCCTGCCCCAAAAATGCCACTTTTTAACCCAAAAATGCTTCTCTGGGGACAAACCCTATGCCAAGGCCCAAATTCCAGCCCCAAAAATGCCACTTTTCAACCCAAAAACACCTGTCTGGGGTCCTTTTTTTAACCCAAAATCGCCTCTTTGTGCCCAAAAATCGCCACTTTTTAACCCAAAAATGCCTTTTTTTAACCCAAAATCGCCTCTTTGTGCCCAAAAATCGCCACTTTTCGACTCAAAAACGTCTCTTTGCACTGAAAAATGCTTTTTTGCCCCAAAAATGCTGCTTTTTGACCCAAAATTGCCACTTTTCTACCCAAAACGCTTCTTTGTCCCTCAAAGTGCTTTTTTTTGACCCAAAATGCTTTTTACCCAAAAGTGACTTTTTTTAACCCAAAACTGCCTCTTTGGGGACAACCCCAAAATTCCCATTTTTTTCCCCCAAAATCCCCTATTTTTTTCCCCAAAATCCCCATTTTTCCCCCAAAATCCACAGTTGTTTTCAGGAATTTTTGATTTTTCCCCAAATCCCCTTTTTTCAACCCAAATCCCCATTTTTTTCCTGAAAATGCCTGTTTTTTTTCCCCAAATCCCCATTTTTTCCCTTTTTCACCCCAAATCTTGGTATTTTGGCAATGATGACCCTTCATAAAATCCCATTTCGTTACTCTAAAAATCCACATTTTTACCCCCAAAATTCCCATTTTTCCCCACAAAATCCCCATTTTCCCCAAAATCCTCATTTTTCACCCCAAAATCCCCACCTTGATGACGGTGACCACCTCTTTCCCATCCCAAAATCCCTATTTTGTCCCCCAAAATCACCATTTTTTCCCCAAAATCCCCATTTTTTCCCCAAATCCCCATTTTTCCCAAAATCCCCATTTTCCCCAACCCCCATTATTTTTCCCAAAATCCCCCTTTTCCCCCAAAATCCCCGAAATTTTCCCAAAATCCCCATTCTTTTCTCCCAAATTTCCCATTTTTCCCCCCAAAATCCCCATTTTTTACCCCAAAATCCCCATTTCCCCCCCACACAAAATCCCCATTTTTGCTCCCAAAAATCCCTGTTTTCATCTGAAAATCCCCGAGTTTTTTCCCAAATGCCCATTTTTTTCCCAAAATCCCCATTTTTTCCCCCCAAAATCCTCATTTTTTTCCCCCAAATCCCCATTTTTTTCACCCCAAATCACCATTTTTTCCCCAAATCCCCTTTTTTCACCCCAAAATCCCTTTTTTCCCCCCAGACCATGTCGGATTTCGATTACCTGAAGCTCCTGGGCAAGGGAACCTTCGGGAAGGTGATTCTGGTGAGGGAGAAATCCTCGGGGCGCTACTACGCCATGAAAATCCTCAGGAAGGAGGTCATCATCGCCAAGGTAACAGGTTTGGGGTGAAAAACTGGAATTCTGGGAAAAAACGGGAAATTTGGGTGAAAAAATGGGAAATTTGGGAAAAAAAACGGGGATTTTGGGGGAAAAAAAGTGAAATTTTGGGGTCTCGTCTGGGGCGCTGCTACGCCATGAAAATCCATAGGAAGGAGGTGATCATGGCCAAGGTAACAGATTTGGGGTGAAAAACTGGGATTTTGGGAAAAAATGGGAAATTTGGGTGAAAAAATGGGGATTTTGGGAAAAAAATGGGAAATCTAGGGTGAAAAATGGGGATGTTGGGGTGAAAAATGGGGATTTTTGGGGTCTCGTCCTGGGCGCTGCTACGCCATGAAAATCCTCAGGAAGGAGCTGATCATGGCCAAGGTAACAGATTTGGGGTGAAAAACCCGAATTTTGGGAAAAAATGGGAAATTTGGGTGAAAAAATGGGGATTTTGGGAAAAAAATGGGAAATTTAGGGTGAAAAAAGCGGATTTTGGGGGAAAAAAAGTGAATTTTTGGGGTTTCATTTGGGGCGCTGCTACTCCATGAAAATCCTCAGGAAGGAGCTGATCATTGTCAAGGTGGGGATTTTGGGGTGAAAAACTGGGATTTTGGGAAAAAATGGGAAATTTGGGGGAAAAAAAAGGAAATTTGGGGAAAAAACCGGGAAATTTAGGGTGAAAAATGGAGATTTTGGGGTGAAAAATGGGGATTTTTGGGGTCTCGTCCTGGGCGCTGCTACGCCATGAAAATCCTCAGGAAGGAGGTGATCATGGCCAAGGTGGGGATTTTGGGGTGAAAAACCTGAATTTTGGGAAAAAATGGGAAATTTGGGGGAAAAAAAAGGAAATTTGGGAAAAAAACCGGGAAATTTAGGGTGAAAAAATGGGGATTTTGGGGTGAAAAATGTGGATTTTTGGGGTCTCGTCCTGGGCGCTGCTACGCTATGAAAATCCTCAGGAAGGAGGTGAACATGGCTAAGGTGGGGATTTTGGGGTGAAAAACCCGAATTTTGGGAAAAAACGGAAAATTTGGGGGAAAAAAAAGGAAATTTGGGAAAAAACCTGGGAAATTTAGGGTGAAAAATGGGGATTTTTGGGGTCTCATTTGGGGCGCTGCTACTCCATGAAAATCGTCAGGAAGGAGCTGATCATTGTCAAGGTGGGGATTTTGGGGTGAAAATCAGAGATTTTGAGAAAAAATGGAAAATTTTGGGAAAAAATTGGGATTTGGGGAAAAAACTTGGGAAATTTAGGGTGAAAAATGGGGATTTTGGGGTGAAAAATGTGGATTTTTGGGGTCTCGTCCTGGGCGCTGCTACGCCATGAAAATCCTCAGGAAGGAGGTGATCATGGCCAAGGTGGGGATTTTGGGGTGAAAAACCCGAATTTTGGGAAAAAATGGGAAATGTGGGGGAAAAATGGGGATTTTGGGAAAAAAATGGGAAATTTAGGGTGAAAAAAATGGGGATTTTTGGGGTCTCGTCCTGGGCGCTGCTACGCCATGAAAATCCTCAGGAAGGAGGTGAACATGGCCAAGGTGGGGATTCTGGGGTGAAAAACCGGGATTTTGGGAAAAAATGGGAAAATTTGGGGAAAAAATGGGGATTGGGAAAAAAATGGGAAATTTAGGGTGAAAAATGGGGATTTTGGGGTGAAAAATGGGGATTTTTGGGGTCTCATTTGGGGCGCTGCTACTCCATGAAAATCCTCAGGAAGGAGCTGATCATTGTCAAGGTGGGGATTTTGGGGTGAAAAACTGGGATTTTGGGAAAAAACGGAAAATTTGGGTGAAAAAATGGGGATTTTGGGGAAAAAAAAGGGAAATTTAGGGTGAAAAATGGGGGTTTTGGGGTGAAAAAAAGTGAATTTTTGGGGTCTCGTCCTGGGCGCTGCTACGCCATGAAAATCCTCAGGAAGGAGGTGATCATGGCCAAGGTGGGGATTCTGGGGTGAAAAACTGGGATTTTGGGAAAAAATGGAAAATTTGGGGGAAAAAATGGGGATTTTGGGAAAAAAATGGGAAATTTAGGGTGAAAAAAGGGGATTTTGGGGGGAAAAAAAGTGAATTTTTGGGGTTTCATTTGGGGCGCTGCTACGCCATGAAAATCCTCAGGAAGGAGCTGATCATTGTCAAGGTGGGGATTTTGGGGTGAAAAACTGGGATTTTGGGAAAAAATGGGAAATTTGGGTGAAAAAATGGGGATTTTGGGAAAAAAATGGGAAATTTAGGGTGAAAAATGTGGATTTTGGGGTGAAAAATGTGGATTTTTGGGGTCAGGAAATGGGATTTTATAGGAGATAATCATGGTCAAGGTAACAGATTTGGGATGAAAAATGGGGATTTTGGGAAAAATGTGGATTTGAGTGAGAAAAAATGGGGATTTTGGGGAAAAAAATGAAAATTTGGGGAAAAAATGGGGATTTGGGGGGTAAAAAATGGGGAATTTGGGAGAAAAAATGTGGATTTTGGGGTGGGAAAGGGCAGGTCATCATTGCAAAAGTACCAAAATTTGGAGTGAAAAACAGGGATTTTGGGAAAAAATGGGAAATTTGGGGAAAAAAAACCCCAGAAATTTTGGGGGCAAAAATGGGGATTTTGGAGCAGGAAAGGGAGGCAGGAAAAAGGGAATTTTTGGGGTGAAAAATGGCATTTGTAGTGAATTTTGGGGTGAAAAATTGCAAATTTTGCCCATTTTGGGGTAGAAAATGACATTTTTGGCACGTTTTGCAATTATTGCACCTTTTGGGGTAAAAAATTGCATTTTTAGCACATTTTGGGGTAGAAAATGGCATTCTTAGGGCATTTTTGGGATGAAAAGTTGCATTTTTTGCACATTTTGGGGTAAAAAAAATCGTAATTTTAGCAGATTTTGGGTTGAAAATTGGCATTTTTAGCCCATTTTGGGGTAGAAAATTACATTTCTGCCAAATTCTGGGTTGAAAAATGGCATTTTTAGCACATTTTGAGGTAGAAAATGACATTTCTGGCACATTCTGGGTTGAAAAATTGCAATTCCAGCACATTTTGGGGTAAAAAAATGGCAATCTTAGAATATTTTGGGGTAGAAAATGATATTTTTGTCACGTTCTGGGTTGAAAAATGGCAATTTTTGCCCATTTTGGGTTGAAAAATCGCATTTTTGGCAGGTTTTGGGATGAAAAATTGCATTTTTGGCAGGTTTTGGGTGAAAATTTGCATTTTTGGCAGGTTTTGGGATGAAAAATTGCATTTTTAGCAGGTTTTGGGTGAAAATTTGCATTTTTGGCAGGTTTTGGGATGAAAAGTTGCATTTTTAGCAGGTTTTGGGTGAAAATTTGCATTTTTGGCACGTTTTGGGATGAAAAATTGCATTTTTAGCACATTTTGGGGTAGAAAATGATATTTTTTGCACATTCTGGGTTGAAAAATGGCAAATTTTGCCCATTTTGGGTTGAAAAATCGCATTTTTGGCAGGTTTTGGGATGAAAAATTGCATTTTTAGCACGTTTTGGGATGAAAAATTGCATTTTTAGCAGGTTTTGGGTGAAAATTTGCATTTTTAGCAGGTTTTGGGATGAAAAATTGCATTTTTGGCAGGTTTTGGGTGAAAATTTGCATTTTTGGCAGGTTTTGGGTTGAAAAATTGCATTTTTAGCACGTTTTGGGTGAAAATTTGCATTTTTGGCAGGTTTTGGGTGAAAATGTTCAGTTTCAGCAGGTTTTGGGATGAAAAGTTGCATTTTTAGCAGGTTTTGGGATGAAAAATTGCATTTTTAGCAGGTTTTGGGTGCAAGTTTTCAGTTTCAGCAGGTTTTGGGGTGGATCCCCCCGGGCCAGGGCTCTGAGTTCTGGTTGCCCCCCCGCAGGACGAGGTTGCCCACACGGTGACCGAGAGCCGAGTCCTGCAGAACACGCGGCACCCGTTCCTGACCGTGAGTGAGACCCGGGGTCCCGAAATCCCACCGGGAGGCCCAGGATTCCCAAAATTCCATCTGGAGTCCCAGAATTCCCAAAATCCCACCTGGAGTCCCAGGATTCCCAAAATCCCACCTGGAGTCCCAGGATTCCCAAATTTCCATCTGGAATCTCAGAATTCCCAAAATTCCACCTGAGAATTCCCAAAATTCCATCTGAGAATTCCCAAAATTCCACCTGAGAATTCCCAAAATTCCATCTGGAGTCCCAGGATTCCCAAAATACCACCTGGAGTCCCAGGATTCCCAAAATTCCACCTGGAGTCCCAGAATTCCCAAATTTCCACTTGGAATCCCAGGATTCCCAAAAATTCCACCTGGAGTCCCAGGATTCCCAAAATTCCACCTGGAGTCCCAGAATTCCCAAAATACCATCTGGAGTCCCAGAATTCCCAAAATTCCACCTGGAATCCCAGAATTCCCAAATTTCCATCTGGAATCCCAGGATTCCCAGATTTCAACCTGGAGTCCCAGAATTCCCAAATTTCCATCTGGAATCCCAGAATTCCCAAAATTCCATCTGGAATCCCAGAATTCCCAGATTTCCATCTGGAATCCCAGGATTCCCAAAAATTCCATCTGGAATCCCAGAATTCCCAGATTTCCATCTGGAATCCCAGGATTCCCAAATTCTCCATCTGGAATCCCAGACTTCGCAAAATTCCATCTGGAATCCCAAGATTCCCAAAATTTCCATCTGGAGTCCCAGAATTCCCAAAATTCCACCTGGAGTCCCAGAATTCGCAAATTTCCCCACCTGGAATCCCAGAATTCCCAAAATTCCACTTGGAATCCCAGGATTCCCAAAATTCCACCTGGAGTCCCAGAATTCCCAAATTTCCATCTGGAATCTCAGAATTCCCAAAATCCCACCTGGAGGCCCAGAATTCCCAAAATTCCATCTGGAGGCCCAGGATTCCCAAAATCCCACCTGGAGTCCCAGAATTCCCAAAATCCCACCTGGAGTCCCAGAATTCCCAAAATACCATCTGGAATCTCAGAATTCCCAAAATTCCATCTGGAATCCCAGAATTCCCAAAATACCATCTGGAATCCCAGAATTCCCAAAATTCACACCTGGAACCCAAAATTCACACCTGGAATCCCCAAAATTCCATCTGGAAACCCAGAATTCCCAAAATCCCACCTGGAGTCCCAGGATTCCCAAAAATTCCACCTGGAGTCACAGGATTCCCAAAATCCCACCTGGAGTCCCAGAATTCCCAAAATTCCATCTGGAATCCCAAGATTCCCAGATTTCAACCTCGGATCCCAGAATTCCCAAAATTTCCATCTGGAATCCCAGGATTCCCAAAATACCATCTGGTATCCCAGCCCAGAATTCCCAAAATTCCATCTGGAAACCCAGAATTCCCAAAATACCATCTGGTATCCCAGCCCAGAATTCCCAAATTTCCATCTGGAATCTCAGAATTCCCAAAATTTCCATCTGGAATCCCAGAATTCCCAGATTTCCATCTGGAATCCCAGCCCAGAATTCCCAAATTTCCCACCTGGAATATCAGGGTTCCCAAAATTCCCATCTGGAATCCCAGAATTCCCAAAAATTCCATCTGGAATCCCAGAATTCCCAAATTTCCCCACCCTGGAATCCCAGAATTCCCAAAATTTCCATTTGGAATCCCAGGATTCCCAAAAATTCCACCTGGAGTCCCAGAATTCCCAAAATTCCACCTGGAGTCCCAAAATTCCATCTGGAATCCCAGAATTCCCAAAATCCCACCTGGAGTCCCAGAATTCCCAAAATTCCACCTGGAGTCCCAGAATTCCCAAATTTCCATCTGGAATCCCAGGATTCCCAAAATTTCCATCTGGAGTCCCAGAATTCCCAAAATTCCATCTGGAATCCCAAGATTCCCAGATTTCAACCTGGGATCCCAGAATTCCCAAATTCCCATCTGGAAACCCAGAATTCCCAGATTTCAACCTGGGATCCCAGAATTCCCAAATTTCCATCTGGAGTCCCAGAATTCCCAAAATACCATCTGGAATCCCAGGATTCCCAGATTTCAACCTCGGATCCCAGAATTCCCAAAATTCCATCTGGAATCCCAGAATTCCCAGATTTTCCATCTGGAATTCCAGCCCAGAATTCCCAAATTTTCCACTCTGGAGTTCCCAGCCCAGAATTCCCAAATTCCCCATCTTGAATCCCAGAATTCCCAAATTTCCACTTGGAATTTCCATCTGGATTCCCAAAATTCCCCACCTGGAATCCCAGAATTCCCAAATTTCCCATCTGGAATCCCAGAATTCCCAAATTCCCATCTGGAATCCCAGAATTCCCAGATTTCCATCTGGAATCCCAGCCCAGAATTCCCAAATTTCCCACCCTGGAGTTCCTAACCCAGAATTCCCAAAAATTCCATCTGGAATCCCAGAATTCCCAAATTTCCACCTGGAATCCCAGCCCAAAATTCCCAATTTCCGACCCTGAAATTCCCAGCTCAGAATTCCTGATTTTTTAAAGCAAAATGGGGAAAATTTGGGAATTCCAGCCCAAAATTCCCAGTTATTCAGAGCAATATAGGAAAGATTTGGGAATTTCCATCCCAAAATTCCCAATTTTTTCCAAAGCAAAATGGGGAAAAATCGAGGATTCCCAAATTTCCCACCCTGGAATTCCCAGCCTGAAATTCCCAAATTTTCCAAAGCAAAATTGGGAAAAATTTGGGAATTTCCAAAATTCCCATTTTTGCCCCATCCCAGGCTCTCAGATTTGGGATTTTTCTCCCAAAATTCCCTTTTTTAAAAAAAATTTCCCCAAAATTCCCATTTTTCCCCCATCCCAGGCTCTCAGATTTGGGAATTTTTTTCCCAAAATTCCCTTTTTTTTTCTTTTTTTCCAAAATCCCTGTTTTTTCCCCCATTTCAGGCTCTCAAATTTGTGATTTTTGACTTTTTTTCCCAAAATTCCCATTTTTAAAAAATTTTTGCCCCACCCCAGGCTCTCAGATTTGGGATTTTTTGTTATTTTTTCCCAAAATTCCCATTTTTTTGGGTTTTTTCCCCACCCCAGGCTCTCAGATTTGGGATTTTTTCCCAAAATTCTCATTTTTTTTTTGTTTTTTGCCCCACCCCAGGCTCTCAGATTTGGGATTTTTTCCCCAAAATTCCCATTTTTTTGGTTTTTTTGCCCCACCACAGGCTCTCAGCTTTGGGATTTTTTCCCAAAATTCTCATTTTTTTTATTTTTTTTCCCAAAATCTTGGTTTTTTTCCCCACCCCAGGCTCTCAGCTTTGGGATTTTTTTTTATTTTTTCCCAAAATTCCCATTTTTTTTTGTTTTTTGCCCCACCCCAGGCTCTCAGATTTGGGATTTTTTCCCCAAAATTCCCATTTTTTTGGTTTTTTTCCCCACCCCAGGCTCTCAGCTTTGGGATTTTTTCCCAAAATTCTCTTTTTTTTTAAATTTTTTCCCAAAATCTTGTTTTTTTTCCCCACCCCAGGCTCTCAGATTTGGGATTTTTGATTTTTTTTCCCAAAATCTTGTTTTTTTGCCCCACCCCAGGCTCTCAGCTTTGGGATTTCTTCCCAAAATTCTCATTTTTTAAAAATTTTTTCCCAAAATCCCCGTTTTTTGCCCCACCCCAGGCTCTCAGATTTGGGATTTTTTGTTATTTTTTCCCAAAATTCCCATTTTTTTGGTTTTTTTGCCCCACCACAGGCTCTCAGCTTTGGGATTTTTTCCCAAAATTCTCATTTTTTTTTATTTTTTCCCAAAATCTTGGTTTTTTGCCCCACCCCAGACTCTCAGATTTGGGATTTTTTCCCCAAAATTCTCATTTTTTTGGTTTTTTTTCCCCACCCCAGGCTCTTAGCTTTGGGATTTTTTCCCAAAATTCTCATTTTTTTAAAATTTTTTCCCAAAATCTTGGTTTTTTTCCCCACCCCAGGCTCTCAGCTTTGGGATTTTTTCCCAAAATTCTCATTTTTTTTTATTTTTTCCCAAAATCCCTTTTTTTTGCCCCACCCCAAGCTCTCAGATTTGGGATTTTTGATTTTTTTTCCCAAAATCTTGGTTTTTTTCCCCACCCCAGGCTCTCAGCTTTGGGATTTTTTCCCCAAAGTTCTCATTTTTTTGGGTTTTTGCCCCACCCCAGGCTCTCCGCTTTGGGATTTTTTCCCAAAATTCTCATTTTTTTTTATTTTTTCCCAAAATCCTGGTTTTTTGCCCCACCCCAGGCTCTCCGCTGCGCTTTCCAGACCCACGACCGTCTTTGCTTTGTCATGGAATACGCCAACGGGGGCGAGGTGAGTTTCACCCAAAATTCTGATTTTTTGGGGCAGTTTCTGACCCAAAACTGAGTTTTCCACATTTTCCCCAATTTCCTCCAAATTTCCCCAAATTTTTCCCCAAATTTCCCCCAATTTTTTCCCCAAATTCTCCACCAAATTTCCCCATATTTTCCCCAAATTTCCCCAACTTTCCCCCAAATTTCCCCCAAATTTTCCCTCAAATCCCCCAACTTTCCCCCAATTTTCCCCCCAAATCCCTCAAATTTCCCCTAAATTTCCCCAAATTCTTCACAAATTTTTCCCCAAATTACCCCAAATTTTCCCAAATTTTGCCCAAATTTTCCCCAATTTTTCCCCAAATTTTTCCCCCAAATCCCCCCTAATTTTTCCCTAAATTTCCCCCAAATTTCCCCCAAATTTTTCCCCAAATTTCCCCAAATTTTTCTAAATTTTCCCCAAATTTCCCCTTTTTTCCCCAAATTTTCCCCCAAATTTCCCCCCAATTTTTCCCCCAAATCCCCCCTAATTTTTCCCTAAATTTCCCCCAAATTTCCCCCAAATTTTTCTCCAAATTTTCCTAAATTCCCCCCCAATTTTCCCCAAATTCTCCCCAATTTTCCCCCCAAATTCCCCCAAGTTTCCCCTAAATTTCCCCAAATTCTCCCCAACTTTCCCCCAAATTTCCCCCAAATTTTTCCCCAAATTTCCCCAAATTTGCCCAAATTTTGCCCAAATTTCCCCCAATTTTTCCCCAAATTTCCCCCCGATTTTTCCCCCAAATCCCCCAAATTTCTCCCAAATTTCCCTAAATTTCCCCCAAATTTTCCCCCAATTTTCCCAAATTCTCCAAAAATTTCCCCCAAATTTCCCCCAATTTTCCCCCAATTCCCCCCAGGTGTTTTTCCACCTGTCCCAGGAGCGCGTGTTCCCCGAGGACCGCGCTCGTTTTCCCCCAAATCCATCCAAATTTTCCCCAAATTTCTCCCAAATTTCCCCCAACTTTTTCCCCAAATCTCCCCAAATTTTCCCCAAATTTCCCCCAACTTTTTCCCCAAATCCCCCCAAATTTTCTCCAAATCTCCCCAAATTTCCCAAATTCTCCCCCAATTTTCCCCAAATTCTCCCCAATTTTCCCCCCAAATCCCCCAAATTTCCCCTAAATTTCCCCAAATTCTCCCCAAATTTTTCCCCAAAATTCCCCAAATTTTCCCAAATTTTGCCCAAATTTCCCCCAATTTTTCCCCCAATTTTCCCCCCAATTTTTCCCCCAAATCCCCCCTAATTTTTCCCTAGATTTCCCCCAAATTTCCCCCAAATTTTTCCCCAAATTCCCCCCCAATTTTCCCAAATTCCCCCCCAATTTTCCCCCCAAATCCCCCAAATTTCCCCTAAATTTCCCCAAATTCTCCCCAACTTTCCCCCAAATTTCCCCCAAATTTTTCCCCAAATCCCCCCAAATTTCTCCCCAAATTTCCCCAATTTTCCCCAAATCCCCCCAGCTGTTTTTCCACCTGTCCCGTGAGCGCGTGTTCCCCGAGGACCGCGCTCGTTTCCCTCCAAAATTCCTCCACATTTTTCCTGAAATCCCCCCAAATTTTCCTTAAATTTGCCCCAATTTTTCCCCAATTTTTTTCCCCAAATTTTCCCAAATTTCCCCCAATTTTTCCACCCAAAATTCCCCAAATTTTCCCAAATCCTCCCAAATTTTCCCCAGTTCCCCCCAGCTGTTTTTCCACCTGTCCCGTGAGCGCGTGTTCCCCGAGGACCGCGCTCGTTTCCCCCCAAATCCCTCCAAATTTTCCCGAAATTTCTCCCCAACTTTCCCCCGATTTTTCCCCAAATTTTTCCCCAAATTTTCCCCAAATTTTCCCCAATTTTTCCCCAAATTCCCCCCAAATTTTCCCCAAAATTTCCCCCAATTTCCCCAATTCCCCCCAGCTGTTTTTCCACCTCTCCCGGGAGCGCGTGTTCCCCGAGCACCGCGCTCGTTTCCCCCCAAATCCCTCCAAATTTCCCCCAAATTTTCCCAATTTTTCCCCAAATCCCCAATTTTTCCTCCCAAATTCCCCCAAATTTTCCCAAATTTCTCCCAAATTTCCCCCAACTTTTTCCCCAAATTTCCCCAAATTTCCCCCAAATTTCCCCCAATTTCCCCAAATCCCCCCAGCTGTTTTTCCACCTGTCCCATGAGCGCGTGTTCCCTGAGGATCGCGCTCGTTTCCCCCCAAATCCCCCCAAATTTTCCCGAAATTTCTCCCAAATTTCCCCCAAATTTCCCCCAAATTTTCTCCAAGTTTCCCCAAATTTCCCAAATTTCCCCAAATTTCCCCAATTCCCCTCAGCTGTTTTTCCACCTGTCCCGTGAGCGCGTGTTCCCCGAGCACCGCGCTCGTTTCCCCCCAAGTTTCCCCAAATCTCCCCACATCTCCCCAAATTTTCCCAATTTTCCCAAATTTTGCCCAATTTCCCCCAATTTTTCCCCCTAATTTTCCCCCCAAATTTCCCCAAATTTCTTCCCATTTTTCCCCAAATTTCCCCCCAAATTTTCCCCCGAAAATTCCCCCCCAATTTTCCCCAAATTCTCCCCAATTTTCCCCCCAAATCCCCCAAATTTCTCCCAAATTTCCCTAAATTTCCCCCAATTTTTTCTCCCATTTTTCCCTTAAATCCCCCAAATTTTCCCCAAATTTCCCCCAAATTTTCTCCAAATCCCCCCAAATTTTCCCCAAATTTCCCCCAATTTCCCCAAATCTCCCCAGCTATTTTTCCACCTGTCCCGTGAGCGCGTGTTCCCCGAGGACCGCGCTCGTTTCCCCCCAAATCCCTCCAAATTTTCCCGAAATTTCTCCCCAACTTTCCCCCGATTTTTCCCCAAATTTTTCCCCAAATTTTCCCCAAATTTCCCCAATTTTTCCCCAAATCCCCCCAAATTTTCCCCAAATTTCCCCCAATTTCCCCAATCCCCCCAGCTGTTTTTCCACCTGTCCCGGGAGCGCGTGTTCCCCGAGGACCGCGCTCGTTTCTACGGCGCCGAGATCGTCTCTGCCCTCGAGTACCTGCACTCGCGGGACGTCGTCTATCGCGACATCAAGGTGCGATTCTGGGACGGATTTTGGGGATTTTGGGTGGAATTCCAAGGATTTTGGGGATTTTGGGTGGAATTCCAGGGATTTTGGGTAATTTCCTGGGATTTTGGGCAGGATTTGGAGCTGAATCCCTGCGATTTTGGGGCCGAATTCCTGCGATTTTTGGGCTGAATTTTGGGATTTTTTTGCTGAATTTTGGGAGTTTGGGTTTATTCCTGGGAATTTGGGCTAAATTTCTGGGATTTTGGGCCGAATTTTGGGCTGAATTCCTGGGATTTTGGGGCTGAATTCCTGGGATTTTGGGCTCAGTTTTGGGCTGAATTCCTGGATTTTGGGGCTGAATTCCTGGATTTTGGGCTCAATTTTGGGCTGAATTCCTGGGATTTTTGGGGCCAAATTCAACGGATTTTGGGCTGAATTTTGCGGCTGAATTCTGGGGATTTTGGGGCTGAATTCCTGGGATTTTTGGGGCTGAATTCCTGGGATTTTGGGCTCAGTTTTGGGCTGAATTCCTGGGATTTTGGGGCTGAATTCCTGGGATTTTTGGGGCTGAATTCCTGGGATTTTGAGCTCAATTTTGGGCTGAATTCCAGGGATTTTGGGGCCGAATTTTGGGGCTGAATTCCTGGGATTTTGGGGCCAAATTCGATGGATATTGGGCTGAATTTTGGGGCTGAATTCTGGGGATTTTGGGGGTGAATTCCTGGGATTTTGGGGCTGAATTCCTGGGATTTTGGGCTCAATTTTGGGCTGAATTCCAGGGATTTTGGGGCTGAATTCCTGGGATTTTGGGCTCAGTTGTGGGCTGAATTCCTGGATTTTGGGGCTGAATTCCTGGGATTTTGGGCTCAATTTTGGGCTGAATTCCTGGGATTTTGGGGCCAAATTCGATGGATGTTGGGCTGAATTTTGGGGCTGAATTCTGGGGATTTTGCGGGTGAATTCCTGCAATTTTGGGCTGAATTCCTGGGATTTTGGGGCCGAGTTTTGGGGCTGAATTCCTGGGATTTTGAGCTCAATTTTGGGCTGAATTCCTGGGATTTTGGGGCCTAATTCGACGGATTTTGGGCTCAATTTTGGGGCTGAATTCTGGGGATTTTGGGGGTGAATTCCTGCAATTTTGGCGCTGAATTCCTGGGATTTTGGGGCCGAATTTTGGGGCTGAATTCCTGCGATTTTGGGGCTGAATTCCTGGGATTTTTGGGGCTGAATTCCTGGGATTTTGGGCTCAGTTTTGGGCTGAATTCCTGCGATTTTGGGGCTGAATTCCTGGGATTTTTGGGCTGAATTCCTGGGATTTTTGGCTCAGTTTTGGGCTGAATTCCTGGGATTTTGGGGCTGAATTCCTGGGATTTTTGGCTCAGTTTTGGGCTGAATTCCTGCGATTTTGGGGCTGAATTTTGGGCCGATTCTCACCCAAATTTTGGGATTTTTTTGCCCCGCCCCTCCCACATTTCATTATAATTTTTGTTTTTTTGGGGTCCCTCCCAGCTGGAGAACCTGATGCTGGACAAGGACGGGCACATCAAGATCACGGATTTCGGGCTGTGCAAGGAGGGCGTGAGCGACGGCGCCACCATGAGAACCTTCTGCGGCACCCCCGAGTACCTGGCACCAGAGGTGCCAAATCCGGCAATTCGGGAAAATTCGGGAATATCCGGGAAGATTCCCGGGGTTTGGGAGCCTGGGAGTCCCAAAATTTGGGAAAATTCTGGAAAATTTGGGAAAATTCGGAAAAATTCGGGGAAATTTGGGAAAATTCACAGGGTTTGGGAGCTTGGGATTCCCAAAATTCAGGAAAATTTGGAAAATTCACGGGGTTTGGGAGCTTGGGATTCCCAAAATTTGGGAAAATTTGGGAAAATTCTGGAAAATTTGGGAAAATTCGGAAAAATTCGGGGAAATTTGGGAAAATTCACAGGGGTTGGGAGCTTGGGATTCCCAAAATTCAGGAAAATTTGGAAAATTCACGGGGTTTGGGAGCTTGGGATTCCCGAAATTCGGGAAAATTTGGGAAAATTTGGAAAAATTCCCAAAGTTTGGGAGCTTGGGATTCCCGAAATTCGGGAAAATTTGGGAAAATTTGGAAAAATTCCCAAGGTTTGGGAGCTTGGGATTCCCAAAATTAGGGAAAATTTGGGAAAATCCGGGGATTTCCTGGGGTTTGGGAACTCGGAATTTCATGGGATTTGGGAAAATTTAGGAATTTTGGGAAAATTTATGAAAATTCAGGAAAATTCCCAGGGTTTGGGAGCTTGGGATTCCCAAAATTTGGGAAAACTCAGGAAAATTCGGGGGATTTCCCGGGGTTTGGGAGTTTGGGATTCCCAAAGTTTGGGAAAATTTGGGAAAATTAGGGAAAATTTCTGAGGTTTGGGAGCTTGGAATTCCCAAAATTCAGAAAAATTCGGGAAAATTTGGGAAAATTAGGGAAAATTCCCAAGGTTTGGAAACCTGGAATTCCCGAAATTCGGGAAAGTTCGGGAAAATTTGGGAAAATTCGAGAAAATTCCCAGGGTTTGGGAGCTTGGAATTCCCAAAATTTGGGAAAATTTGGGAAAATTCAGGGATTTCCTGGGGTTTAGGAGCTTGGGATTCCCTGGGATTCCTGGGTCCTGTCAGGTCTCACCTGTACCTGTCAGGTCTCACCTGTACCTGTCAGCTCTCACCTGTACCTGTCAGCTCACACCTGTACTTGTCAGGTCTCACCTGTACCTGTCAGACCCTGTCAGCTCACACCTGTACCTGTCAGCTCACACCTGTACCTGTCAGCTCACACCTGTACCTGTCAGGTCCTGTCAGCTCTCACCTGTACCTGTCAGCTCACACCTGTACCTGTCAGGTCCTGTCAGGTCTCACCTGTACCTGTCAGCTCACACCTGTACCTGTCAGCTCTCACCTGTACCTGTCAGGTCACACCTGTACCTGTCAGGTCCTGTCAGCTCTCACCTGTACCTGTCAGCTCTCACCTGTACCTGTCAGCTCACACCTGTACCTGTCAGGTCCTGTCAGCTCTCACCTGTACCTGTCAGCTCACACCTGTACCTGTCAGGTCCTGTCAGCTCACACCTGTACCTGTCAGGTCCTGTCAGGTCTCACCTGTACCTGTCAGACCCTGTCAGCTCTCACCTGTACCTGTCAGCTCTCACCTGTACCTGTCAGGTCCTGTCAGCTCACACCTGTACCTGTCAGGTCCTGTCAGCTCACACCTGTACCTGTCAGACCCTGTCAGCTCTCACCTGTGCCTGTCAGGTCCTGTCAGCTCTCACCTGTACCTGTCAGACCCTGTCAGCTCTCACCTGTACCTGTCAGCTCTCACCTGTACCTGTCAGGTCCTCTCAGATCTCACCTGCACCTGTCAGGTCCTGTCAGGTCTCACCTGTGCCCTTCAGGCCCTGTCAGGTGTCACCTGTACCTGTCAGCTCACACCTGTACCTGTCAGCTCTCACCTGTGCCCTTCAGGCCCTGTCAGGTGCCACCTGAGCCGTTCCTGTCCGCAGGTGCTGGAAGACAACGACTACGGGCGGGCGGTGGACTGGTGGGGGCTGGGCGTGGTGATGTACGAGATGCTCTGCGGGCGCCTCCCCTTCTACAACCAGGACCACGAGCGGCTCTTCGAGCTGATCCTGCTGGAGGAGATCCGGTTCCCGAGGAACCTGTCACCCGAGAGCCGCTCCCTGCTGGGGGGACTGCTCAAAAAGGATCCAAAGCTCAGGTGAGACACACCTGGGAACACCTGAGATACACCTGGGAACACCTGAGATACACCTGGGTACACCTGGGTACACACACACACACCTGGGCACAGCTGGGATCCGGTTCCCCCGGAACCTGTCACCTGAGAGCCGCTCCCTGCTGGGGGGGCTGCTCAAAAAGGATCCAAAACTCAGGTGAGACACACCTGGGAACACCTGAGACACACCTGGGAACACACACACACACACCTGGGTACACCTGGGTACACACACACACACCTGGGTACAGCTGGGATCCGGTTCCCCTGGAACCTGTCACCCGAGAGCCGCTCCCTGCTGGGGGGGCTGCTCAAAAAGGATCCAAAACTCAGGTGAGACACACCTGGGACAGATAAGATACACCTGTGAACACCTGAGATACACCTGGGTACACACACACACACCTGGGTTCACACACCTGGGATCACACACACACACACCTGGGTACAGCTGGGATCCGGTTCCCCTGGAACCTGTCACCCGAGAGCCGCTCCCTGCTGGGGGGGCTGCTCAAAAAGGATCCAAAACTCAGGTGAGACACACCTGGATACACCTGGGTACACCTGAGATACACCTGGGTACACCTGGGTACAGCTGGGATCCGGTTCCCCTGGAACCTGTCACCCGAGAGCCGCTCCCTGCTGGGGGGACTGCTCAAAAAGGATCCTAAACTCAGGTGAGACACACCTGGATACACCTGAGATACACCTGGGAACACCTGAGATACACCTGGGTACACACACACACACCTGGGCACAGCTGGGATCCGGTTCCCGAGAAACCTGTCACCCGAGAGCCGCTCCCTGCTGGGGGGGCTGCTCAAAAAGGATCCAAAGCTCAGGTGAGACACACCTGGATACACCTGGGATACACCTGGGTACACCTGGGCACACACACACACACCTGGGTACAGCTGGGATCCGGTTCCCGAGGAACCTGTCACCCGAGAGCCGCTCCCTGCTGGGGGGACTGCTCAAAAAGGATCCAAAGCTCAGGTGAGACACACCTGGATACACCTGGGAACACCTGAGATACACCTGGGTACACCTGAGATACACCTGGGTACACACACACACACCTGGGTACAGCTGGGATCCGGTTCCCGAGGAACCTGTCACCCGAGAGCCGCTCCCTGCTGGGGGGGCTGCTCAAAAAGGATCCAAAACTCAGGTGAGACACACCTGGGAACACCTGAGATACACCTGGGTACACCTGGGATACACCTGGGTACACCTGAGATACACCTGAGATACACCTGGGCACAGCTGGGATCCGGTTCCCCCGGAACCTGTCACCTGAGAGCCGCTCCCTGCTGGGGGGGCTGCTCAAAAAGGATCCAAAACTCAGGTGAGACACACCTGGGAACACCTGGGAACACCTGAGATACACCTGGGAACACCTGGGTACACACACACACACACCTGGGTACACCTGGGTACACACACACACCTGGGCACAGCTGGGATCCGGTTCCCCCGGAACCTGTCACCTGAGAGCCGCTCCCTGCTGGGGGGACTCCTGAAAAAGGATCCAAAACTCAGGTGAGACACACCTGGATACACCTGGGTACACCTGGGATACACCTGGGAACACCTGAGATACACCTGGGTACACCTGGGTACACACACACACACCTGGGCACAGCTGGGATCCGGTTCCCCTGGAACCTGTCACCCGAGAGCCGCTCCCTGCTGGGGGGGCTGCTCAAAAAGGATCCAAAACTCAGGTGAGACACACCTGGATACACCTGGGAACACCTGAGATACACCTGGGAGAAGTGAGAATACACCTGAGATACACCTGGGAACACCTGAGATACACCTGGGTACGCCTGGGTACACCTGAGATACACCTGGGTACACCTGGGATACACCTGGGTACACCTGGGCACACACACACACACACCTGGGCACAGCTGGGATCCGGTTCCCCCGGAACCTGTCACCCGAGAGCCGCTCCCTGCCGGGGGGACTGCTCAAAAAGGATCCTAAACTCAGGTGAGACACACCTGGATACACCTGGATACACCTGAGATACACCTGGGTACACCTGAGATACACCTGGGCACAGCTGGGATCCGGTTCCCGAGGAACCTGTCACCCGAGAGCCGCTCCCTGCTGGGGGGACTGCTCAAAAAGGATCCAAAACTCAGGTGAGACACACCTGGGAACACCTGAGATACACCTGGGCACACCTGGGATACACCTGAGATACACCTGAGACACACCTGGGAACACCTGGGTACACCTGGGTACACCTGGGAACACACACACACACCTGGGTACAGCTGGGATCCGGTTCCCCCGGAACCTGTCACCCGAGAGCCGCTCCCTGCTGGGGGGACTGCTCAAAAAGGATCCAAAACTCAGGTGAGACACACCTGGGAACACCTGGATACACCTGAGATACACCTGGGTACACCTGAGATACACCTGGGTACAGCTGGGATCCGGTTCCCCCGGAACCTGTCACCCGAGAGCCGCTCCCTGCTGGGGGGGCTGCTCAAAAAGGATCCAAAACTCAGGTGAGACACACCTGGATACACCTGGATACACCTGGGACAAGTGAGATACACCTGGGAACACCTGAGATACACCTGGAGGCACCTGAGTACAGCTGTGCTCACCTGTATCTCACCTGTTCTCCCCTGTTCTCACCTGTCCCACCTGTCTGTATCTCACCTGTCTCACCTGTATCTCACCTGTATCTCACTTGTCTGTATCTCCCTTGTCTCACCTGTATCTCACCTGTTTGTATCTCACCTGTATCTCACCTGCATCTCCCCTGTTCTCACCTGTATCTCACCTGTATCTCACTTGTCTCACCTGGTGACACACCTGTATCTCCCGTGTCTCACCTGTGTCTCACCTGTATCTCACCTGTGTCTCACCTGTGTCTCCCCTGTGTCTCCCCTGTCTGTATCTCACCTGTATCTCCCCTGTGTCTCCCCTGTGTCTCACCTGTCTCACCTGGTGACACACCTCACCTGTCTGTTTCTCACCTGTATCTCCCCTGTGTCTCACCTGTGTCTCCCCTGTGTCTCACCTGTATCTCACCTGTCTCACCTGGTGACACACCTGTGTCTCCCCTGTGTCTCACCTGTCTCACCTATATCTCCCCTGTATCTCCCCTGTATCTCACCTGTATCTCACCTGTGTCTCACCTGTCTGTATCTCATCTGTTCTCACCTGTTTGTATCTCACCTGTTCTCACCTGTGTCTCCCCTGTGTCTCACCTGTATCTCACACCTGTATCTCCCCTGTGTCTCACCTGTATCTCCCCTGTGTCTCCCCTGTGTATCTCACCTGTATCTCCCCTGTATCTCACCTGTATCTCCCCTGTATCTCCCCTGTGTCTCACCTGTCTCACCTGTTGACTCACCTGTATCTCCCCTGTTCTCACCTGTCTCACCTGTGTCTCCCTTGTATCTCCCCTGTCTCTCCCCTGTATCTCACCTGTCTCACCTGTATTTCACCTGTCTGTATCTCCCCTGTCTCACCTGTATCTCACCTGTCTGTATCTCACCTGTCTGTATCTCACCTGTCTCACCTCTCACCTGTCTCACCTGTTCTCTCTCACCTGTTCACCTGTATCTCACCTGTCTCACCTGTATCTCACCTGTTCTGTTCTCACCTGTATCTCCCCTGTCTCTCACCTGTATCTCACCTGTATCTCCCCTGTATCTCCCCTGTATCTCACCTGTATCTCCCCTGTTCTCCCCTGTGTCTCACCTGTCTCACTTGGTGACACACCTGTATCTCCCCTGTTCTCACCCCTGTGTCTCCCCTGTGTCTCACCTGTCTCACCTGGCAGGCTGGGCGGGGGCCCGGGCGACGCCCGCGAGGTGATGGAGCATCGCTTCTTCTGCGGCATCGACTGGCAGGACGTGGTGCAGAGGAAGGTCAGGTGACCCCGCAGGTAACCCCCCGCCCCTCCCCCACCCCGGACACACCTGGTGACCCCTCCCCCCGCCCCTCCCCCGCAGCTGGTGCCGCCCTTCCGGCCGCAGGTGACGTCGGAGGTGGACACCAGGTACTTCGACGAGGAGTTCACGGCGCAGAGCATCACGGTGACGCCGCCCGAGAGATGTGAGCGCACCTGGGGGCACCTGGGCGCACCTGGGGGCACCTGGGGGTACCTGGGATACACCTGAGATACACCTGGGATACACCTGGGTGCACCTGGGGACAGCTGGGGGTACCTGGGATATACCTGGGATACACCTGAGATACACCTGGGGGCACCTGGGGGTACCTGGGATACACCTGGGCGCACCTGGGGGTACCTGGGCGCACCTGGGGGTACCTGGGGGTACCTGGGATACACCTGGGGGTACCTGGGACACACCTGAGATACACCTGAGATACACCTGGGGGCACCTGGGAGTACCTGGGATACACCTGAGATACACCTGGGCACACCTGGGGGCACCTGGGGGTACCTGGGATACACCTGAGATACACCTGGGGGCACCTGAGGGTACCTGGGATACACCTGGGATACACCTGGGGACATCTGGGGGTACCTGGGGACAGCTGGGATACACCTGAGATACACCTGGGTGCACCTGGGGGTACCTGGGATACACCTGGGATACACCTGAGATACACCTGGGGGTACCTGGGATACACCTGAGATACACCTGAGTGCACCTGGGGGTACCTGGGATACACCTGAGATACATCTGGGTGCACCTGGGGGTACCTGGGATACACCTGGGATACACCTGAGATACACCTGGGGACAGCTGGGGGTACCTGGGAGTACCTGAGATACACCTGAGTGCACCTGGGGGTACCTGGGATACACCTGAGATACACCTGGGCGCACCTGGGGACAGCTGGGGGCACCTGAGATACACCTGGGCGCACCTGGGGACAGCTGGGATACACCTGGGGGCACCTGGGGGCACCTGGGCACAGCTGAACTCACCTGTCCCTCACCTGTCCCCAGGTGAGCACCTGGATTCCCCCGAGCGCGACCACCAGACGCATTTCCCGCAGTTCTCCTACTCTGCCAGCATCCGGGAGTGACACACCTGGGCACACCTGGATACACCTGGGCACACCTGGATACACCTGAGGATACCTGGGCACACCTGGATACACCTGGGCACACCTGGATACACCTGGGCACACCTGGGATACACCTGGGGACACCTGAGGACTCCTGAGATACACCTGGGATACACCTGAGGATACCTGGGCACACCTGGGCACACCTGGGCTACACCTGAGATACACCTGGGCTACACCTGGGGACACCTGGGGACACCTGGGCTACACCTGGGGACACCTGGAAACACCTGAGCTCACCTGGGTGCACCTGTGCCCCTCCTCCCCCCACACCTGGACACACCTGTGCCCCCCCAGGTGCCCCCCAGGTGTTCTGGCCCCGCCCCCCCCAGGTGATTTCGGTGCCGAATTTTTGGACGTTTTTGGCGCTTTTGGAAA
This sequence comes from Oenanthe melanoleuca, assembly GCF_029582105.1. NCBI lineage: Eukaryota > Metazoa > Chordata > Aves > Passeriformes > Muscicapidae > Oenanthe > Oenanthe melanoleuca. The sequence goes on from NC_079358.1 coordinate 5,830,483, forward strand.
ACAAAAAAAAAACAAAAAAAAAACAAAAAAAAAAAATCACAGCGGTGGCCTTGAACCCCCTGGAGCTCCCAGTCCATCCCAGTCCATCCCAGTCCATCCCAGTCCATCCCAGTCCATCCCAGTTCATCCCAGTCCATCCCAGTCCATCCCAGTCCATCCCAGTCCCATCCCAGTCCATCCCAGTCCATCCCAGTCCATCCCAGTCCCTCCCAGTCCATCCCAGTCCATCCCAGTCCATCCCAGTCCCTCCCAGTCCCTCCCAGTTCATCCCAGTCCATCCCAGTCCCTCCCAGTCCATCCCAGTTCCATCCCAGTCCATCCCAGTTTATCCCAGTCCATCCCAGTCCATCCCAGTTCATCCCAGTCCCTCCCAGTCCATCCCAGTTTGCTCCAGGGGGGAGGGGTGGGAAAGGGGGGGTGGGAGGGGAGGGTGGGGGTGGGGAAGCGCGGTACAAAATAAAACAGAATTAAAATAAAATAAAATAAAATAAAATAAAATAAAATAAAATAAAATAAAATAAAATAAAATAAAATAAAATAAACGAGTTTTATTTGTTCATTATTTTATCTTTTATTTTTGGAGTTTTTCGGAGGGAAATTCATCCTCGGTTCCCCCCCAAATTCTTGACACCCCAAAGAAAAAATCCCATCAAACCCCCCTGGGGAACCCCAAAACTCCCCTGAGAACCCCAAAATCGCCCTAAAATCCCCCCCAAACCTCCCTGGGAACCCCAAAATCCTCTTGGGGAACCCCAAAATCCCTTTAGGGGACCCCAAAACCGCCTGAAAACCCCAAAACTGCCCCAAAATCCCCCAAATCCATCACTCGGCGCTCGATTAACCCCCATCGATCACTCAGCGCTCGACTGCGCATGCCTGACCAGATTGGTTTGATTGACAGCTCTGACAGCCAATGGCAGCACAGAGCGCGTTTATCGCTGACCAATCAGCGCGCAGCTTGCAGGAAGAGGCGGAGCCTCGGCGGCGGCGCGCGGCGGACATGAAGTGAGTGGGAAAAGCGGCGATTTGAGGGGATTTTGAGGGAATTTCGGGGGTTTTGAGGCATCTCGGGCTGGGATCGGGGGGTTCGGGGAGGTTTTTGCGGTTCTGAGGGGGTTTGGCGGCGCTGCCGGAGCGGGTTAAGGCATTGTGCTTCCGCTCGGTTTGATTGACAGCTCCGGCAGCCAATAGGAGCAGAGGGCGGGGCCTGAGGGGGAAGGAGAGCGGCGCGAGCGGCGCGAGCGGAGGAGGGCGCCCCCCAGCGGACGGTACCACGGGAGGGGGGACGGGGGGGGAACGGGGACAAAACCGCCCAAAAACTGCCCCAAAATCCGCCCAAAACTGCCCCAAAATCGGGGTAAACCTGCCCTAAACCCGACCCTAAACGTGGCCCTAAAACCGCCCCACAACTGCCCCAAACTCACCCAAAATCCGCCAAAAACTGCCCAAAACTGCCCAAAACTGACCCCAAACTGCCCCAAACTGCCCCAAAACTGCCTAACAAACTGCCCCAAAACTGACCCAAAACTGCCCCAAAACTGCCCCAAACTGCCCCAAAAACTGCCCAAAACCTGACCCAAAACTGCCCCAAAACTGCCCCCAAAAACTGACCCAAAACTGCCCCAAAACTGCCCCAAAACTGCCCAAACTGCCCCAAAACTGCCCCAAAACTGCCCCAAAAACTGACCCAAAACTGCCCCAAAAACTGCCCCAAAAACTGCCCCAAAACTGCCCCAAACTGCCCCAAAACTGCCCCAAAAACTGCCCCAAAACTGCCCAAAACTGCCCAAAACTGCCCCAAAACTGCCCCAAAACTGCCCAAAACTGCCCAAAACTGCCCCAAAACTGACCCAAAACTGACCCAAAACTGCCCCAAAACTGCCCAAAACTGCCCCAAACTGCCCCAAAACTGCCCAAAACTGCCCAAAACTGCCCCAAAACTGCCCCAAAACTGCCCAAAACTGACCCAAAACTGACCCAAACTGCCCCAAAACTGCCCCAAAACTGCCCCAAATCTGCCCCAAAATTTTCCCTGTCCCCAGTCCCGTCCCAGCTCCTCCCCAAATTTTGGGAGCCCCGCCCCCTTCCGAGGTCACCCCGCCCCAAAATTTGGATTTTTTTTTTTCCCGTCTCCTCCCCCAGCGCTCCGGATCCCGGGAATTCTCTGAGGTTTTTTGGGATTTTTTTGGGGGAGTTTTTCCTTCTCCTGCACCCCAAAATCTGAAATCCCAAAATCTCAAACCCCCAAATCTCAAACCCCAAACTCCAAAATCCCAAAATCCCAAACCCCAAACCTGTGTGGCCGCGTCGGATAAATCCGGATTTTCCTGTTCCAGCCTCGTGCCAGGATGGGCTTGGACGGAGCCTACAAACAGGTAGGGGGTGGGACACCCCAAAATTCAAATTTGGGGTCCTAAAAAACCCCAAAATCTAAATTTGGGGTCCTGGGAAACCCCAAAATTCAAATTTGGGGTCCTAAAAACCCCAAAATCCCAAATTTGGGGTCCTAAAAAATCCCAAAATCTGAGATTGGGAACTCTGGGAAACCCCAAAATCCTGAATTTGGGGTACTAAAAAACCCCAAAATCTAAATTTGGGGTCCTGGGAAACCCCAAAATCTAAATTTGGGGTCCTAAAAAACCCCAAAATCCCAAATTTGGGGTCCTGGGAAACACAAAGTCTGAATTTGGGGTACTAAAAAACCCCAAAATCTAAATTTGGGAACTCTGGGAAACCCAGAATTCAAATTTGGGGTCCTAAAAAACCCCAAAATCCCAAATTTGGGGTCCTGGGAAACACAAAGTCTGAATTTGGGGTCCTAAAAAACTCCAAAATCCCAAATTTGGGGTCCTGGGAAACCCTGAAATCCCAAATTTGGGGTCCTGAGAAACCCTAAATCTGAATTTGGGGTCCTGGGAAACATAAAATCTAAATTTGGGGTCGTGAGAAACCCCAAAATCCAAATTTGGGAACTCTGGGAAACCCCAAAATCCTGAACTTGGGGTACTAAAAAACCCCAAAATCCCAAATTTGGGGTCCTAAAAAATCCCAAAATCTGAGATTGGGAACTCTGGGAAACCCCAAAATCCTGAATTTGGGGTCCTAAAAAACTCCAAAATCCCAAATTTGGGGTCCTGGGAAACACAAAATTTGAATTTGAGAACTCTGGGAAACCCCAAAATCCCAAATTTGGGGTCCTGGGAAACCCTAAATCTGAATTTGGGGTCCTGGGAAACAAAATCTAAATTTGGGGTCGTGAGAAACCCCAAAATCCAAATTTGGGGTCCTGGGAAACCCCAAAATCTGAATTTGGTAACTCTGGGAAACCCCAAAATCCAAATTTGGGGTCCTAAAAAACTCCAAAATCTGAATTTGGGGTCCTAAAAAACCCCAAAATCCCAAATTTGGGAGTCCTGGGAAACAAAAAATGTGAATCTGGGGTTGTGGGAAGCCTCAAATCCCAAATTTGGGGTCCTAAAAAAACCCCAAAATCCAAATTTGGGAACTCTGGGAAACCCAGAATTCAAATTTGGGGTCCTAAAAAATCCAAAAATCCAAAAATTGGGGTCCTGGGTAACCTAAAATCCCAAATTTGGGGTTCTAAGAAACCCCAAAATCTGAATTTGGGAACTCTGGGAAACCCCAAAATCCAAATTTAGGGACCTGGGAAACACAAAATCTGAATTTGGGGTCCTGGGAATCCCAAAATCCTGAATTTGGGGTCCTGGGAAGCCCCAAATCTAAAATTGGGGTCCTAAAAAAAATCCCAAAATCCCAAATTTGGGAGTCCTGGGAAACCCCAAAATCCCAAATTTGGGGTTCTTGCATCTCCCTCTCCCCCAACCCCAAATTTGGGGTCCCAGACCCCCCCAAACTCCGAATTTGGGATCCCAGAGCTGCCAACCCCCCAAAATTTGGGGTCTCCTCCCCCATCAAATTTGGGGTCCCCCCATCAAATTTGGGGTCTCCCCCTCCCCAAAATTTGGGGTCCTCCTCTCAATATTTTGGGTTTTCCCTCAAAATTTGGGGTCCCCCCATAAAATTTGGGGTCCCCCCTCAAAATTTGGGGTCTCCAGCCCTATCAAATTTGGGGTACCCCTCCCAAAATTTGGGGACTTCAACCCCATAAAATTTGGGGTCTCTCCCCAAAATTTGGGGTCTCCACCCCCATTAAATTTGGGATCCCTTCCCCAGAATTTGGGGTCCCCTACCCAAAATTTGGAATCTCCACCCCCATCAAATTTGGGGTCCTCCCCTCAATATTTTGGGTTTCCCCCCCAAAATTTGGGGTGTCCCCATCAAACTTGGGGTCCTGCCCCAAAATTTGGAGTCATCACCCCCCCAAAATTCGGCGTCCCTCCCCAAAATTTGGATTCCCCCCCATCAAATTTGGGTTCTCCACCCCCATCAAATTTGAGGCCCCCTTCCAAAATTTGGGGTCTCCACCCCCATCAAATTTGGGGTCCCCCTCCCAAAATTTGGGGTCTCCACCCCCATAAAATTTGGGGTCCCCTCCCATAATTTGGGGTCCCACCATAAAATCTGGGGACTCCAACCCTATCAAATCTGGGGTCCCCTCCCAAAATTTGGGGTCCCCACCCCTATCAAATTCGGGTCCCCCCCCATATTCGGGGTCCCCCCATTAAATTTGGGGTCTCCACCCCCATCAAATTTGGGATCCCCCTCCAAAAATTTGGGGTCTCCACCCCCCCCCAAAATTTGGGGTCCCTCCATTAAATTTGGGGTCTCCACCCCCATCAAATTCCGGGCCCCCCCCCCAAAATTTGGGGTCTCCACCCCCATAAAATTTGGGGTCCTCCCCTCAATATTTTGGGGTTCCCCCCCAAAATTTGGGGTGTCCCCATAAAATTTGGGGTCTCCACCCAAAATTTAGGGTCTCCACCCTCATCAAATTTGGGGTCTCCCCCCAAAATTTGGGGTCCCCCCAATCAAATTTGGGGTCTCCACCCTCATC
>NC_079358.1:5835557-5882534 GCF_029582105.1 Oenanthe melanoleuca
GGGGGCTCTATGGGTCTGAGGCTCATTCTATGGGGTATCTATGGGTCTGAGGGTCACTCTATGGGGTATCTATGGGTCGGGGGGGTATCTATGGGTCTCTAACTACCCCCCCTGCCCCCCAGGATCCGGTTCCTGCTGGGGGGGGGCTCTGTGTGTCTATGGGGTTTCTATGGGTCTGAGGCTCATTCTATGGGTCTGGGGGTGACTCTTTGGGTCTGTGGGGTATCTATGGGTCCAGGGGTGACTCTCTCTGCCCCCCAGGATCCGGTTCCTGCTGGGTGGGCTCTGTGTGTCCATGGGGTATCTATGGGTCTGTGGGGTATCTATGGGTCTGGGGGTGACTCTCATTGCACCCCCAGGATCCGGTTCCTGCTGGGGGTTCCTGGGGGGCCTCTATGGGTCTGGGGCTCATTCTATGGGTCTGGGGGTCACTCTATGGGTCTGGGGGTCACTCTTTGGAGTATCTATGGGTCCGGGGGGTATCTATGGGTCTCTGATTGCCCCCCTGCCCCCCAGGATCCGGTTCCTGCTGGGGGGGCTTCTATGGGTCCGGTGCTCATTCTATGGGGTATCTATGGGTCCGGGGGGTATCTATGGGTCCGGGGGTCAATCTATGGGTCCGGGGGTGACTCTGATTGCCCCCCCTGCCCCCCAGGATCCGGTTCCTGCTGGGGGGCTCTATGTGTCTGAGGCTCATTCTATGGGTCTGGGGGTCACTCTATGGGGTACCTATGGGTCTGGGGGGTTTCTATGGGTCCGGGAGGTATCTATGGGTCTCTGACTGCCCCCCTGCCCCCCAGGATCCGGTTCCTGCTGGGGGGCCGCCACGGCGAGTTCCGCTTCGTGCCGCCCCCCGGCTACGCCCCGTGCGCGGAGGCGCTGCTGCCCCGGGAGCGGCTGCGCCTGGAGCCGCTGACCTGTTACCGGGGCGGGGCCGCGCCCCCGGGAGCGCGCAGCCTGCGGGGCCCCACCCGAGCCCTGCCCCACACCGCCTTCACCCCCTGCCCCGTGGACACCGCCCAGGTCAGTGGGAGGGGGATTTGGGGGGATTAAAGGGGGTTTGGGGAGGTTTAGGGGTGATTAGAATGGGGACTGGGGAGGGTTTGGGGGGATTCAAGGGGGTTTGGGGGGATTGGAATAGGATTTGGGGTGATTGAAGGAGGTTTGGGGGGGATTTGGGGGGATTGAAGGGGGCCTGGGGGAAGTTTAGGGGGTTTTGGGGTTACTGGGACGGGATTTGGGGGATTGAAGGGGATTTGGGGGTGTTTGGGGGGGATTGGAATGGGTTTTAAGGGGTTTAAAGGGGGTTTGGGGGGGTTTTGGGGTGGAGTTTGGGGGGATTGAAGGAGGTTTGGGGGCATTGGGATGGGGTTTGGGGGGTTTTGTAGGGGTTTAAAGGAGGTTTGGGGTGGTTGGGACAGGATTTGGGGGGGTTGAAGGAGGTTTGGGGGGGGGATTTGGGGGGGGGGTTTAGGGGAAATTGGGACAGGATTTGGGGGGATTGAAGGAGGTTTGGGGGGATTGGGATGGAGTTTGGGGGCGGTTTGGGGGGTTTTGGGGTTACTGGGACAGGATTTGGGGGGATTGAAGGGGATTTGGGGGGATTTAGGGGGGATTGAATGGGGTTTTTGGGGGGTTTTGGGGTGGTTGGGACAGGATTTGGGGGGGTTGAAGGGGGTCTGGGGGTGATTTGGGGGAGGTTTGGGGAAATTGGGACGGGATTTGGGGGGATTGAAAGGAATTTTTGGGGTTTTCAGGGGGGATTTTGGGGATTTGAAGGAGATCTTGGGGTTGTTAAAGGGGATTTTTGTGGGTTTTGAAAGGAATTTTGGGGTTTTTAAAGGGGATTTTGAGGGGGTTTTGTGGGTTTTGAGGGGGATTTTGGGGTTTTTAAAGGGGATTTTTGGGAATTTTGGGGAGTTTTAAAGGGGATTTTTGGGGATTTTGGGGCGGATTTTGGGGTTTTTGAGGGGGATTTTGGGGATTTTGTGGGTTTTGAGGGGGATTTTGGGGTGGATTTCAGGGTTTTGAAAGGGATTTTGGGGTTTTGAAGGGAATTTTTGAGGGGGGATTTTGGAGATTTTGAGGGGGATTTTGGATATTTGAAGGAGATTTTGGGGATTTTGAAAGGAATTTTGGGGTTTTGGAAAGGAATTTTGGGGGGTTTTGAGGGGAATTTTGGGGAGTTTTGAGGAGGATTTTTTGGATTTTGGGGTTTTGAAAGGAATTTTTGTGAGTTTTGAAGGGAATTTGGGGGGGGTTTTGGGGGAGATTTTGGGGTTTTTGAGAGGGATTTTGGGATTTTGTGGGTTTTGAGGGGAATTTTGTGGGTTTTGAGGGGGATTTTGGGGTGGATTTCAGGGTTTTGAGGGGGATTTTGGGGTTTTTGAGGGGAATTTGGGGGTTTTGAAGGGAATTTTGGGGGGGATTTTGGAGATTTTGAGGGGGATTTTGGATATTTGAAGGAGATTTTGGGGATTTTGAAAGGAATTTTGGGGTTTTGGAAAGAAATTTTGGGGGGTTTTGAGGGGAATTTTGGGGAGTTTTGAGGAGGATTTATTGGATTTTGTGGGTTTTGAGGGGAATTTTGGGGTGGATTTCACGGTTTTGAGAGGGATTTTGGGGCGGATTTCAGGGTTTTGAAAGGGATTTTGGGGTTTTTGAGGGGAATTTGGGGGTTTTGAAGGGAATTTTGGATATTTGAAGGAGATTTTGGGGATTTTTGAAAGGAATTTTGGGGTTTTGGAAGAAATTTTGGGGGGTTTTGAGGGGAATTTTGGGGAGTTTTGAGGAGGATTTTTTGGATTTTGTGAGTTTTGAGGGGGAATTTTGGGATTTTGGGGGTCCCACAGCCCGATTTCCCCTCCCCCAGATCGTGCTGCCCCCGCACCTGGAGCGGATCCGGGAGAAGTTGGCAGAAAACATCCACGAGCTCTGGGCCCTGACCCGCATCGAGCAGGGCTGGACCTACGGGCCCGTGAGTGGGGGAGTGGGTTTTTTTTGGCTTTTTTTTTTTTTTTTTGGTTTGGTTTGGTTTTGTTTTTTTTTTTTTTTTTTTTTTTTTGGGGTTGTTTTCTTGGGGGTTCTTTTGGGGTTTTTTTTTGGTTTTTTTGATTTTTTTTTTTTTGTTTTTTTTCGGGTTTTTGGGGTCCCCCATTCCTGATTTTTTGGGATTGGGGTTTCCCCCATTCCTGATTGATTTTTGGGGTTCCCCATTTCTGACCCTTTTTTTGGGGTTTTTTTTGTTTCCTTGGGTTGTTTTTTTGGGTTTTTTGGAGGATTTTTGGAGGATTATTTTGGGGTTTTTTGGGGTTGAGGTTTTTTTTGGGTTTTTTTTTGGGTTTTTTTTTTTTTTTTGTTTTTTTTTTTTTGGGATTTTTTTTTTTTTTGGGTTGTTTTCTTGGGGTTTTTTTTGGGGTTTTTTTTGTTTGGTTTTTTTTGGTTTTTTTTGGGGTTTTTTTGGGTTTTTGGGGTCCCCCATTCCTGATTTTTTGGGATTGGGGTCCCCCCCACCCACACTGAATTTTTGGGGTTCCCCATTTCTGACCCTTTTTTTGGGGTTTTTTTTTGCTTCCTTGGGTTGTTTTTTTTGGGTTTGTTTGGAGGATTTTTTGAGGATTATTTTGGGGTTTTTGGGGGTTTTTTGTGGTTTTTTGAGGTTTTTTTTGGCTTGGTTTTTGGGTTTTTTTTTGTTTTTGTTTTTGGTTTTTTTTGGGTTGTTTTCTTGGGGGTTTTTTTGGGGTTTTTGTTTGTTTGTTTTTTTTTGTTTGTTTTTTTTTTGTTTTTTTTTCGGGTTTTTGGGGTCCCCCATTCCTGATTTTTTGGGATTGGGGTCCCCCCAGCCAGGCTGATTTTTGGGGTTCCCCATTTCTGACCCTTTTTTTGGGGTTTTTTTTTGTTTCCTTGGGTTGTTTTTTTTGGGTTTTTTTGGAGGATTTTTTTGAGGATTATTTTGGGGTTTTTTGGGGTTTTTTGAGGGTATTTTTGGCTTGTTTTTTGGTGGTTTTTTTTTTTTTTTTTTTTGGGTTGTTTTCTTGGGGGTTTTTTGGTGGTTTTTTTTTTTGGTTTTTTTTTGTTTTTTTGTTTTTTTTTTTTGTTTTTTTTTTTTTTTTTTTTTTTTTTTTTTGTTTTTGTTTTTTTGTTTTTTTTTTTTTTTGCTTTTTTTTTGATTTCCTTTCCGGGTTTTTGGGGTTCCCCCCCACCCACACTGAATTTTGGGGTGCCCCATTTCTGACCCTTTTTTTGGGGTTTTTTTGGGTGTTTTTTGGGGTTTTTTGGGGTTTTTTTTTTGTTTTTTTAGGTTGGGTTTTTTATTTAATTTTTTTTTCGGGTTTTTGGGGTCCCCCCATTCCTGTTTGGGGTTCCCCCACCCAGACTGAATTTTGGGGTGCCCCCATTTCTGACCCTTTATTTGAGATTTTTTAGGAGGTTTTTTTTTGTTTTTTTGGGCTTTTTTGGGGTTTTTTTTGCGGTTTTTTTTGGTGGGTTTTTTTTTTTTTTTCGGGTTTTTGGGGTTCCCCCATTCCTAATTTTTTGGGATTGGGGTTCCCCCATTCCTGGCTGATTTTTGGGGTGCCCCCAGGTGCGGGATGACGTGCAGCACCTGCACCCCTGCCGTATTTTTGGGTTTTTTTTTGGGGTTTTTTGGGGTTTTTTGGGGTTTTTTGGGGTTTTTTTTTGGTTTTTTGGGTCGGGCTTTTTTTTTAAATTTTTTTTTTTCGGGTTTTTGGGGTCCCCCCGTTCCTGTTTGGGGTTCCCCCACCCAGACTGAATTTTGGGGTGCCCCATTTCTGACCCTTTTTTTGGGATTTTTTTGGGTTGTTTTTTTTTCTTCCTTTTTTCTTTTTTTTTTTTTTTTTTTTTTAATTGTTTTTTGTTATTTTTGTTTTTTGGGGTTTTCTTGGGGGGTTTTTTGGGTGTTTTTTGAGGTTTTTTGTTTTGTTTTTTTTGTTTGTTTTTTGGGTTGCTTTGGGTTGTTTTTTGGGTTTTTTTTGGGTTTTTTTTTGTTTTTTGAGATTTTTTTTTTTTGTTTTTTTTAATTTTTCGGGTTTTTGGGGTTCCCCCATTCCTGACTGATTTTTGGGGTGCCCCCAGGTGCGGGATGACGTGCAGCACCTGCACCCCTACCATATTTTTGGGGGTTTTTTGGGGTTTTTTGGGGTTTTTTTTGGTTTTTTGGGTCGGGCTTTTTTTTTAATTTTTTTTTTTGGGGTTTTTGGGGTTCCCCCGTTCCTGACTGATTTTTGGGGTGCCCCCAGGTGCGGGATGACGTGCAGCACCTGCACCCCTGCTGTATTTTTGGGGTTTTTTTTGGGGGGTTTTTTGGGTTTTCTTGGGTTGGGTTTTTTTTTTTTTATTTTTTTTTTATTTTTATTTTTTTTATTTTTTTTATTTTTTGGGGGGGGTTTTTGGGGTTCCCCCATTCCTGACTGGGGGTTCCCCCCCACCCACACTGAATTTTGGGGTGCCCCATTTCTGTCCCTTTTTTTGGGGTTTTTTTTGGGTGTTTTTTGGGTGTTTTTTGGGGTTTTTTGGGATTTTTTGGGGTTTTTCGGGTTGGGCTTTTTTTTTAATTTTTTTTTTTCGGGTTTTTGGGGTTCCCCCGTTCCTGACTGATTTTTGGGGTGCCCCCAGGTGCGGGATGACGTGCAGCACCTGCACCCCTGCCGTATTTTTGGGTGTTTTTTGGGGGTTTTTTGGGGTTTTTTGGGGGTTTTTTTTGGTTTTTTGGGTCGGGCTTTTTTTTTAATTTTTTTTTTTCGGGTTTTTGGGGTTCCCCCATTCCTGACTGATTTTTGGGGTGCCCCCAGGTGCGGGATGACGTGCAGCACCTGCACCCCTGCCTGCTGAGCTTCCAGAACCTGCCCGAGCCCGAGCGCGGCTACAACCTGCAGATGTCGGGGGAGACCCTCAAGTGAGAGAATTTGGGGGTTCCCCCTTCTGGGGTGACCCCAAAACCTGCTGGGAAAAGGGAATGGGAAATTTTGGGGTGTCAGCCCAAAATTGGGAAAATTTCGGGGGAGTTTTGGGGTCTCCCCCCTCAGTTTTTGGGGAATTTCAGGGTCCTCCCCTCATATTTTGGGGGGTTTGAGGAGTCCAAAATTTTGGGGTTCCCCATTTTTGGGGTGACCCCAAAACCCCCTGGGAAACGGGAATGGGAAATTTTGGGGTGTCAGCTCAAAACTGGGAAAATTTGGGGTCCCCTGTGAGATTGGGGATGATTTTGGGGGGTTTTAGGGTTCCAAAATTTGGGGGTGCTGATTTTTGGGGTGACCCCAAAACCCGCTGGGAAAAGGGAATGGGAAATTTTGGGGGGCAGCCCAAATTTGGGAAAATTTCGGGGGAGTTTTGGGGTCCCCCCCCTCATTTTTTGGGGAATTTTAGGGTTCCAAAATTTGGGGGTTCCCCATTTTTGGGGTGACCCCAAAACCCCCTGGGAAACGAGAATGGGAAATTTTGGGGTGTCAGCCCAAAATTGGGAAAATTTCGGGTCCCCTGGGGATGATTTTTGGGGATTTTAGGGTTCCAAAATTTGGGGGTTCCCCGTTTTTAGGGTGACCCCAAAACCCGCTGGGAAAAGGGGATGGGAAATTTTGGGGTGTCAGCCCAAAATTGGGAAAATTTGGGGTCCCCTGGATATGATTTTTGGGGATTTTAGGGTTCCAAAATTTGGGGGTGCTGATTTTTGGGGTGACCCCAAAACCCGCTGGGAAAAGGGAATGGGAAATTTTGGGGTGTCAGCCCAAATTTGGGAAGATTTGGGGTCCCCTGTGAGCCTGGGGGGTGATTTTGGGGGGTTTTAGGGTTCCAGAATTTCGGGGTTCTCCCTTTTTGGGGTGACCCCAAAACCCGCTGGGAAAAGGGAATGGGAAATTTTGGGGGGGCAGCCCAAATTTGGGAGGATTTGGGGGGGTTTTGGGGTCCCCCCTTCATTTTTTGGGAGGTTTTGGGGTCCCCCTCTCATTTTTTGGGGGGCTTTAGGGGCCCGAAATTTGGGGGTTCCCCATTTTTGGGGTGACCCCAAAACCCGCTGGGAAAAGGGAATGGGAAATTTTAGGGGGGCAGCCCAAAATTGGGAAAGATTTGGGGTCCCCTGTGAACCTGGGGATGATTTTTGGGGTCCCTCCCCCTCAGATTTGGGGAAATTTGGGGGTTCCTCCTTTTTGGGGTGACCCCAAAACCCGCTGGGGGAGGGAATGGGAAATTTTGGGGGACAGCCAAAAATTGGGGGTTTTGAGGGGTCCAAAATTTTGGGGTGCTGATTTTTGGGGTTTGAGGGTTCCCAAATTTTGGGGTGCTGGTTTTTGGGGTGATTTTTGGGGTGCTGATTTTTGGGGTTTGAGGGTTCCCAAATTTTGGGGTGCTGATTTTTGGGGTGCTGATTTTTGGGGTTCTGAGGGTTCCCAAATTTTGGGGTGCTGGTTTTTGGGGTGCGGATTTTTGGGTGATTTTTGGGGTGCTGATTTTTGGGGTGCTGGGTTTTGGGTTGATGGTTTTTGGGGTTCTGAGGGTTCCCAAATTTTGGGGTGCTGATTTTTGGGGTGCTGATTTTGGGGGTTCTGAGGGTTCCCAAATTTTGGGGTGCTGATTTTTTGGGGTGATTTTTGGGTTATGATTTTTGGGGTGCTGGTTTTTGGGGTGCTGATTTTTGGGGTAATTTTTGGGGTGCTGATTTTTGGGGTTTTGAGGGTTCCCAAATTTGGGGGTGCTGATTTTTGGGGTGATTTTTGGGTTATGATTTTTGGGGTGATTTTTGGGTGATTTTTGGGTTATGATTTTTGGGGTGGTTTTTGGGGTGCTGATTTTTGGGGTGATTTTTGGGGTGCTGATTTTTGGGGGTTCTGAGGGTTCCCAAATTTTGGGGTGCTGATTTTTGGGGTGCTGATTTTTGGGTGATTTTTGGGTTATGATTTTTGGGGTGCTGATTTTTGGGGTGCTGATTTTTTGGGGGCCCCCAGGACGCTCCTGGCCCTCGGCTGCCACGTGGGAATGGCCGACGAAAAAGCCGAAGAGAACCTGAAAAAAATCAAACTGCCAAAATCGTGAGTTTGGGGGGACAAAATCCCAAAATCCCAAAATCCCAGTTTGGGGGAGCCCCAAAATCCCAAAATCCCAAATTCCAAAATCCCAGTTTTTCGATCCCCAAAATCCCAGTTTGGTGGGGTCCCCAAAATCCAAAATCCCAAAATTCCAGTTTGGGGATCCCTAAAATCCCAAAATCCCAGTTTAGGGGGGCCCAAAAAATCCCAAAATCCCAGTTTGGGGATCCCCAAAATCCCAAATCACAGTTTGGGGGGGCCCAAAAATCCCAAATCCCAAAATCCCAGTTTGGGGGAGTCCCTAAATCCCAAAATCCCAAATCCCAGTTTGAGGGTCCCCAAAATCCCAAATCCCAAATTCCAAAATCCCAGTTTTTGGATCCCCAAAATCCCAGTTTGGCGGGGGGGGGGGGGGGGTCCCCAAAATCCCAGTTTGGGGGGGCCCAGAATCCCCAAAATCCCACTTTGGGGGTCACTAAAATCCCAAAATCACAGTTTGAGGGTCCCCAAAATCCCAGTTTGGGGGGTCCAAAATCCCAAATCCCAAATTCCAAAATCCCAGTTTTTGGATCCCCAAAATCCCAGTTTGGCGGGGGGGGGGGGGGGGTCCCCAAAATCCCAAAATCCCAGTTTGGGGGGGGCCCAGAATCCCCAAAATTCCAAAATCCCAGTTTGGGGGGGCCCAAAATCCAAAAATCCCAAATCCCAAAATCCCAGTTTGGGGGTCCCCAAAATCCCAGTTTAGGGGGGTCCCTAAAATCCCAAATCCCAGTTTGGGGGTCACTAAAATCCCAAAATCCCACTTTGGGGAATCCCCAAAATCCCAGTTTGGGTGGGTCCCCAAAACCCCAAAATCCCAGTTTGGGGGATCTGGGGGCTCCCCAAAATCCCAGTTTGGGGGATCCCTAAAATCCCAAAATCCCAGTTTGGGTGGGTCCCCAAAATACCAAAATCCCAGTTTGGGGATCCCCAAAATCCCAGTTTGGGGGGATTCCCAAAATCCCAGTTTGGGGGTCCCCAAAATCCCAGTTTGGGGGATCTGGGGGCTCCCCAAAATCCCAGTTTGGGGATCCCTAAAATCCCAGTTTGGGGGATCTGGGGGCTCCCCAAAATGCCAGTTTGGGGATCCCTAAAATCCCAAAATCCCAGTTTGGGGATCCCCAAAATCCCAGTTTGGGGGATCTGGGGGCTCCCCACAATCCCAGTTTGGGGATCCCTAAAATCCCAAAATCCCAGTTTGGGGGGGTCCCCAAAATCCCAGTTTGTGGGGACTGGGGATTCCCAAAATCCCAGTTTGGGGGTCCCCAAAAATCCTAGTTTAGGGGATCCCTAAAACCCCAAAATCCCAGTTTAGAGGGGCTGGGAGGTCCCAAAATCCCAAATCCCAGTTTAGGGGCTGAGGGCTCCCCAAAATCCCAGTTTGGGGATCCCCAAAATCCCAAAATCCCAGTTTGGGGGGTCCCCCAAATCCCAAAATCCCAGTTTGGGGATCCCCAAAATCCCAAATCACAGTTTGGGGGGGCCCAAAAATCCCAAATCCCAAAATCCCAGTTTGGGGGATCCCTAAATCCCAAAATCCCAAATCCCAGTTTGAGGGTCCCCAAAATCCCAGTTTGGGGGGCCCAAAATCCCAAATTCCAAAATCCCAGTTTTTGGATCCCCAAAATCCCAGTTTGGCGGGGGGGGGGAGGTCCCCAAAATCCCAAAATCCCAGTTTGGTGGGGCCCAGAATCCCCAAAATTCCAAAATCCCAGTTTGGGGGGGGCCCAAAATCCAAAAATCCCAAATCCCAAGATCCCAGTTTGGGGGTCCCCAAAATCCCAGTTTAGGGGGGTCGCTAAAATCCCAAATCCCAGTTTGGGGGTCACTAAAATCCCAAAATCCCACTTTGGGGATCCCTAAAATCCCAGTTTGGGGGATCTGGGGGCTCCCCAAAATCCCAGTTTGGGGATCCCTAAAATCCCAAAATCCCAGTTTGGGGGTCACTAAAATCCCAAAATCCCAGTTTGGGGATCCCCAAAATCCCAGTTTGGGGATCCCTAAAATCCCAAAATCCCAGTTTGGGGATCACCAAAATCCCAGTTTGGGGGATCCCTAAAACCCCAAAATCCCAGTTTGGGGGGGCTGGGAGGTCCCAAAATCCCAAATCCCAGTTTAGGGGCTGAGGGCTCCCCAAAATCCCAGTTTGGGGATCCCCAAAATCCCAAAATCCAGTTTGGGGGTCCCCAAAATCCCAAATTCCAGTTTGGGGTCCTTAATGGAAAATCCCAGTCTGGGATAATCCCAGTTTGGTTTGGGATTTCCCAGTTTGAATTCAGGATTTCCCAGTTTCGCTTTGGGATTTCCCAGTTTGGGCTGGGATTTCCCAATTTTGGGGAACCGGGGGGAATTTTTGGGATGGTTTTTGGGGTCCCCCAGGTGTGTGACCCCCCCAAATTCCCCCCCAGGTACCCCATGTCCAACAGGTGAAGTTTGGGATTTGTTATCCCAGTTTGAATTCAGGATTTCCCAGTTTGCTTTGGGATTTCCCAGTTTGGGCTGGGATTTCCCAATTTTGGGGTACTGGGGGGAATTTTTGGGATGGTTTTTGGGGTCCCCCAGGTGTGTGACCCCCCCGAAATTCCCCCCCACGTACCCCATGTCCAACAGGTGAAGTTTGGGATTCAATATCCCAGTTTCGGTTTGGGATTTCCCAGTTTGAATTTGGGATTTCCCAGTTTCGCTTTGGGATTTCCCAGTTTGGGCTGGGATTTCCCAATTTTGGGGTACTGGGGGGAATTCTTGGGATGGTTTTTGGGGTCCCCCAGGTGTGTGACCCCCCCGAATTCCCCCCCAGGTACCCCAAGTCCAACAGGTGAAGGTTGTGTTGAGACATCCCAGTTTGGTTTGGGATTTCCCAGTTTGATTCGGGATTTCCCAGTTTGAATTTGGGATTTCCCAGTTTGGGCTGGAATTTCCCAGTTTGGGCTACCAGAGGAGGTTCTGGGGGATCATTTTTGGGGTCCCCCAGGTGTGTGACCCCCCAAATTTCCCCCCAGGTACCCCATGTCCAACAGGTGAAGGTTGGGATTTGATATCCCAGTTTGGTTTGGGATTTCCCAGTTTGAATTTGGGATTTCCCAGTTTGGGCTGGGATTTCCCAGTTTGGACTGGGATTTCCCAATTTTGGGGTACTGGGGGCAATTTTTGGGATGGTTTTTGGGGTCCCCCAGGTGTGTGACCCCCCAAATTCCCCCCCCAGGTACCCCATGTCCAACAGGTGAAGATTGGGATTCAATATCCCAGTTTGGTTTGGGATTTCCCAGTTTGAATTTGAGATTTCCCAGTTTGGGCTGGGATTTCCCAGTTTGGACTGGGATTTCCCAGTTTGGACTGGGATTTCCCAATTTTGGGGTACTGGGGGCAATTTTTGGGATGGTTTTTGGGGTCCCCCAGGTGTGTGACCCCCAAATTCCCCTCTAGGTAACCCAAGTCCAACAGGTGAAGGTTGGGATTCGATATCCCAGTTTGGTTTGGGATTTCCCAGTTTGAATTTAGGATTTCCCAGTTTGGTTTGGGATTTCCCAATTTTGGGGAACTGGGGGGAATTTTTGGGATGGTTTTTGGGGTCCCCCAGGTGTGTGACCCCCCGAATTTCCCCCCCAGGTACCCCAAGTCCAACAGGTGAAGGTTGGGATTCGATATCCCAGTTTGGTTTGGGATTTCCCAGTTTCGCTTTGGGATTTCCCAGTTTGGGCTGGGATTTCCCAATTTTGGGGTACTGGGGGCAATTCTTGGGATGGTTTTTGGGGTCCCCCAGGTGTGTGACCCCCGGAATTTTCCAGGTACACCATGTCCAACGGGTACAAGCCGGCGCCGCTGGACCTGGCGCACGTGCGGCTGACGCCGGCGCAGCTGACGCTGGTCGATCGCCTGGCCGAGAACGGGCACAACGTGTGGGCTCGGGACAGGGTCCAGCAGGGCTGGACCTACAGCACCACCCAGGTGGGAACCCCAAAATTCATCAGTGAACCCCAAAATCCACCTGGGAACCCCAAAATCCCCAAATTCCCACCCAAATCCCACCCAAATCCGGGTTATGGGCACCCAAAAATGGGCTCGGGACAGGGACCAGCAGGGCTGGACCTACAGCACCACCCAGGTGGGAACCCCAAAATTCATCAGTGAACCCCAAAATCCAGCCAGGGAACCCCAAAATCCAACCTGGGAACCCCAAAATCGAACCTGGGAACCTCAAAATCCCCAAAATCCCACCCAAAATCTCACCTAAATCTGGGTTATGGGCACCCAAAAATGGGCTCGGGACAGGGTCCAGCAGGGCTGGACCTACAGCACCACCCGGGTGGGAACCCCAAAAAATCATCAGTGAACCCCAAAATCCAACTTGGGAATCCCAAAATCCAACCTGGGAACCCCAAAATCCCCAAATTCCCACCCAAAATCCCACCCAAATCCGGGTATGGGCACCCAAAAATGGGCTCGGGACAGGGTCCAGCAGGGCTGGACCTGCAGCACCACCCAGGTGGGAACCCCAAAATTTACCTGGGAACCCCAAAATCCAACCTGGGAACCCCAAAATCCCCAAATTCCCACCCAAAATCCCACCCAAATCTGGGTTATGGGCACCCAAAAATGGGCTCGGGACAGGGTCCAACAGGGCTGGACCTACAGCACCACCCAGGTGGGAACCCCAAAATTCATCAGTGAACCCCAAAATCCAGCCTGGGAACCCCAAAATCCCCAAATTCCCACCCAAATCCCATTAAAATCCAGTTATAGACACCCGAGAACGGGCACAACGTGTGGGCTCGGGACAGGGTCCAGCAGGGCTGGACCTACAGCACCACCCAGGTGGGAACCCCAAAAATCATCAATGAACCCCAAAATCCAACCTGGGAACCCCAAAATCCCCAAATTCCCGCCCAAATCCCACCCAAAATCCCACCCAAATCTGGGTATGGACACCCGAGAACGGGCACAACGTGTGGGCTCGGGACAGGGTCCAGCAGGGCTGGACCTACAGCACCACCCAGGTGGGAACCCCAAAATTCATCAGTGAACCCCAAAATCCAACCTGGGAACCCCAAAATCCCCAAATTCCCACCCAAAATCCCACCCAAATCTGGGTTATGGGCACCCAAAAATGGGCTCGGGACAGGGTCCAGCAGGGCTGGACCTACAGCACCACCCAGGTGGGAACCCCAAAAATCATCAGTGAACCCCAAAATCCAGCCAGGGAACCCCAAAATCCCCAAATTCCCACCCAAATCCCACCCAAAATCCCACCCAAATCTGGGTATGGACACCCGAGAACGGGCACAACGTGTGGGCTCGGGACAGGGTCCAGCAGGGCTGGACCTACAGCACCACCCAGGTGGGAACCCCAAAATTCATCAGTGAACCCCAAAATCCAACCTGGGAACCCCAAAATCCAACCAGGAAACCCCAAAATCCCCAAAATCCCACCCAAAATCTCACCTAAATCTGGGTATGGACACCTAAAAATGGGCTCGGGACAGGGTCCAGCAAGGCTGGACCTACAGCACCACCCAGGTGGGAACCCCAAAAATCATCAGTGAACCCCAAAATCCAACCTGGGAGCCCCAAAATCCAGCCAGGGAACCCCAAAATCCCCAAAATCCCACCCAAATCCCACCCAAAATCCCACCTAAATCTGGGTATGGACACCCGAGAACGGGCACAACGTGTGGGCTCGGGACAGGGACCAGCAGGGCTGGACCTACAGCACCACCCAGGTGGGAACCCCAAAATTCATCAGTGAACCCCAAAATTTACCTGGGAACCCCAAAATCCAACCTGGGAATCCCAAAATCCCCAAATTCCCACCCAAAATCTCACCTAAATCCGGGTTATGGGCACCCAAAAACGGGCTCGGGACAGGGACCAGCAGGGCTGGACCTACAGCACCACCCAGGTGGGAACCCCAAAAATCATCAATGAACCCCAAAATCCAGCCAGGGAACCCCAAAATCCAACCTGGGAACCCCAAAATCCCCAAATTCCCACCCAAAATCCCACCCAAATCCGGGTTATGGGCATCCAAAAATGGGCTCGGGACAGGGACCAGCAGGGCTGGACCTACAGCACCACCCAGGTGGGAACCCCAAAAAATCATCAATGAACCCCAAAATCCAGCCAGGGAACCCCAAAATCCAACCTGGGAACCCCAAAATCCAGCCTGGGAACCCCAAAATCCCCAAATTCCCACCCAAATCCCATCCAAATCCGGGTTATGGGCACCCAAAAATGGGCTCGGGACAGGGTCCAGCAGGGCTGGACCTACAGCACCACCCAGGTGGGAACCCCAAAATTCATCAGTGAACCCCAAAATCCAAGCCTGGGAACCCCAAAATCCAACCTGGGAACCTCAAAATCCCCAAAATCCCACCCAAAATCCCACCCAAATCTGGGCATGGACACCTAAAAATGTCCCTTTATGGGGTCCCCATGTCCCTTTTTGGGGTGTCCTTATGTCCATTTTGGGGTCCTCATGTCCCATTTTGGGGTGTCCCCACGTCCCTTTTTGGGGTGTCCCCATGTCCCCCTGTGTCCCCATGTCCATTTTGGTGTCCCCATGTCCATTTTGGTGTCCCCATGTCCCATTTTGGGGTGTCCCAGTGTCCCCATGTCCCTTTTTGGTGTCCCCATGTCCTCCTGTGCCTCTTTTGGGGTGTCCCCATGTCCCCACATCCCTTTTTGGGGTGTCCCAGTGTCCCCATGTCCCTTTTGGTGTCCCCATGTCCCTTTTTAGGGTCCCCATGTCCATTTTTGGGGTGTCCCAGTGTCCCCATGTCCCTTTTGGTGTCCCCATGTCCCATTTTGGGGTGTCCCAGTGTCCCCATGTCCGTTTTGGTGTCCCTATGTCCCTTTTTAGGGTCCCCATGTCCCATTTTGGGGTGTCCCAGTGTCCCCATGTCCCTTTTGGTGTCCCCATGTCCCTTTTTAGGGTCCCCATGTCCATTTTTGGGGTGTCCCAGTGTCCCCATGTCCCTTTTGGGGTGTCCCCATGTCCCTTTTGGTGTCCCCATGTCCCATTTTTGGTGTCCCCATGTCCCTTTTGGTGTCCCCAGGACATCAAGAACAAGCGGAACCCCCGCCTGGTCCCCGACAACCTGCACACCCCGACCCCACTGTCACCTTTTGGGGTGTCCCAGTGTCCCCACGTCCCTTTCTGGGGTCCCCATGTCCTCCTGTGCCCCTTTTGGGGTGTCCCAGTGTCCCCATGTCCCTCTTTGGGGTGTCCCCACGTCCCTTTTTGGGGTGTCCCCATGTCCATTTTGGTGTCCCCATGTCCCATTTTGGGGTGTCCCAGTGTCCCCATGTCCATTTTTGGGGTGTCCCCATGTCCTTCTGTGCCTCTTTTGGGGTGTCCCCATGTCCCCACATCCCTTTTTGGGGTGTCCAGTGTCCCCATGTCCCATTTTTGGTGTCCCCATGTCCCTTTTGGTGTCCCCATGTCCATTTTTGGGGTGTCCCAGTGTCCCCATGTCCCTTTTGGTGTCCCCAGGACATCAAGAACAAGCGGAACCCCCGCCTGGTCCCCTACAACCTGCACACCCCGACCCCACTGTCACCTTTTGGGGTGTCCCAGTGTCCCCGTGTCCCTCTTTGGGGTGTCCCCATGTCCCTTTTTGGGGTGTCCCCATGTCCCCCTGTGTCCCCATGTCCATTTTGGGGTGTCCCCACATCCCTTTTTGGGGTGTCCCCATGTCCATTTTGGTGTCCCCATGTCCATTTTGGTGTCCCCATGTCCCATTTTGGGGTGTCCCAGTGTCCCCATGTCTCTTTTTGGTGTCCCCATGTCCTCCTGTGCCTCTTTTGGGGTGTCCCCATGTCCCCACATCCCTTTTTGGGGTGTCCCAGTGTCCCCATGTCCCTTTTGGTGTCCCCATGTCCCTTTTGGTGTCCCCATGTCCCATTTTGGGGTGTCCCAGTGTCCATTTTGGTGTCCCCATGTCCCTTTTGGTGTCCCCATGTCCCATTTTGGGGTGTCCAGTGTCCCCATGTCCATTTTGGTGTCCCCATGTCCCTTTTGGTGTCCCCATGTCCATTTTTGGGGTGTCCCAGTGTCCCCATGTCCCTTTTGGTGTCCCCATGTCCCTTTTGGTGTCCCCATGTCCATTTTTGGGGTGTTCCAGTGTCCCCATGTCCCTTTTGGTGTCCCCATGTCCCATTTTTGGTGTCCCCATGTCCCTTTTTAGGGTCCCCATGTCCCTTTTGGGGTCCCCGTGTCCCTTTCTGGGGTGTCCCAGTGTCCCCATGTCCCTTTTGGTGTCCCCAGGACATCAAGAACAAGCGGAACCCCCGCCTGGTCCCCGACAACCTGCACACCCCGACCCCACTGTCACCTTTTGGGGTGTCCCAGTGTCCCCATGTCCCATTTTGGGGTGTCCCCGTGTCATTTTGTGTCCCCAGGACATCAAGAACAAGCGGAACCCCCGCCTGGTCCCCTACAACCTGCTGGACGAGGCCACCAAGGCCACCAACCGCGAGAGCCTGTGCCAGGCGGTGAGAACCCTGCTGGGCTACGGCTACAACATCGAGCCCCCGGACCAGGACAGCCGTGAGTGACACCTGGGACACCTGGGGACACCTGGGGACACACCTGAACACACCTGGGGACACCTGGGGGGGTTTGGGGGGTGCAGACCCTGCTGGGCTACGGCTACAACATCGAACCCCCGGACCAGGACAGCCGTGAGTGACACTGGGGACACCTGGGGACACCTGGGGACACCTGGGGACACCTGAACACACCTGGGGACACACCTGGGGGGGTTTGGGGACATCCTGGGGGGTGCAGACCCTGCTGGGCTACGGCTACAACATCGAACCCCCGGACCAGGACAGCCGTGAGTGACACCTGGGCACACCTGGGGACACACCTGGGGACACACCTGAACACACCTGGGGACACCTGGGGACACACCTGGGGGGGTTTGGGGACATCCTGGGGGGTGCAAACCCTGCTGGGCTACGGCTACAACATCGAACCCCCGGACCAGGACAGCCGTGAGTGACACCTGGGGGCACCTGGGGCACACCTGGGGACACCTGGGAACACACCTGGGGACACCTGGGCACACCTGGGAACACACCTGGGGGGGTTTGGGGACATCCTGGGGGGGTTTGGGGACATCCTGGGGGGGTGCAGACCCTGCTGGGCTACGGCTACAACATCGAACCCCCGGACCAGGACAGCCGTGAGTGACACCTGGGGACACCTGGGGACACCTGGGGACACCTGGGCACACCTGGGGACACACCTGGGGACACCTGAACACACCTGGAGACACACCTGGGGACACCTGGGGACACCTGAACACACCTGGGGACACACCTGGGGACACTTTGGGGACACTGTGGGAGGGGTTTGGGGACATTCTTGGTTTTTGGGGCTCCATGTCCCATTTTTGGGGTTCCAGGTCTCATTTTTGGGATTCTCTCGGTCCCGTTTTTGGGGCTCTCTGTGCTCCATTTTTTGAGGTTTCTGGGTGTGATTTTGGGGTTCCATTCCCCATTTTTTTGGGGTCCTATATCCCATTTTTGGGGTTCCATGTCCCGGTTTTTTTGGGGTTCTCTGTGCTCCACTTTTGGGGTTCCATGTCCCATTTTTTGGGCCTCCCTGTGTCCCATTTTTTGGGGTTCCATGTCCCATTTTTGGGGCTCCCTGTGTCCCATTTTTGGGGTTTCATGTCCCATTTTTGGGGCTCTTTGTGTCCCATTTTTGGAACTCACTGGGTCCCATTTTTGGGGTTCCCTGTGTCCCATTTTTGGGGTTTCATGTCCCATTTTTGGGACTCTCTGTGCTCCATTTTTTGAGGTTTCTGGGTGTGATTTTGGGGTTCCATTCCCCATTTTTTTTGGGGTCCTATATCCCATTTTTGGGGTTCCATGTCCCGGTTTTTTTGGGGTTCTCTGTGCTCCACTTTTGGGGTTCCATGTCCCATTTTTGGGGCTCCCTGTGTCCCATTTTTGGGGTTCCATGTCCCATTTTTGGGGTTCCCTGTGTCCCATTTTTGGGGTTCCATGTCCCATTTTTTGGGGTTCTCTGGGTCCCATTTTTTGGGGTTTCATGTCCCATTTTTTGAACTCTTCGTGTCCCATTTTTCGGAGTTCCTGGGTGTTTTCTCTGTGCCCCATTTTTGGGGTTCCAGGTCCCATTTTTGGAGCTCTTTGTGTCCCATTTTTTGGGGCTCTCTGTGTCCCATTTTTGGGGTTCCAGGTCCCATTTTTGGGAGTTTCTGGGTGTTATTTTGGGTTTCTCTGTGTCCCATTTTTGGATATTTTGGGTTTCTAACCCCATTTCTCTCCCCCCAGCTTCCCAGAGCTTCCCCCCCGGGGGTCCCCGCGCCCCCCGCCCGCGCCTGTTCCCTGATGATTTTGGGAGTTCCTGTGTCCCATTTTTGGGGCTCCATGTCCCATTTTTGGGATTCTCTCAGTCCCATTTTTGGGGCTCTCTGTGCTCCATTTTTTGAGGTTTCTGGGTGTGATTTTGGGGTTCCATTCCCCATTTTTCTGGGGTCCTATATCCCATTTTTGGGGTTCCATGTCCCGGTTTTTTTGGGGTTCTCTGTGCTCCACTTTTGGGGTTCCGTGTCCCATTTTTTGGGGCTCCCTGTGTCCCATTTTTGGGGTTCCATGTCCCATTTTTTTAACTCTTCGTGTCCCATTTTTCGGAGTTCCTGGGTGTTATTTTCGGTTTCTCTGTGTCCCATTTTTGGGGTTCCAGGTCCCATTTTTTGGGATCTCTGTGTCCCATTTTTGGGATTCCAGGTCCCATTTTTGGAGCTCTTTGTGTCCCTTTTTTGGGGCTCTCTGTGTTCCATTTTTGGGGTTCCATGTCCCATTTTTGGGGTTCCATGTCCCGGTTTTTTTGAGGTTCTCTGTGCCCCATTTTTGGGATTCCAGGTCCCATTTTTAGGAGTTTCTGGGTGTGATTTTGGGTTTCTCTGTGTCCCGTTTTTGGATTTTTTGGGTTTCTCACCCCATTTTTCTCCCCCCAGCCTCCCAGGCCTCCCCCCCCGGGGGTCCCCGCGCCCCCCGCCCGCACCTGTTCCCTGATGATTTTGGGGTCCTATATCCCATTTTTGGGTTTCAATGTCCCATTTTTGGGCTCTCTGGGTCCCATTTTTTGGGGTTCCATGTCCCATTTTTGGGGTTCCAGGTCCCATTTTTGGGTTTCTCTGGGTGCCATTTTTGGGGCTTTCTGTGCTCCATTTTTTGAGGTTTCTGGGTGTGATTTTTGAGGTTCCATTCCCCATTTTTTTGGGGTCCTGTATCCCATTTTTGGGGTTCCAGGTCCCATTTTTGGAGCTCTCTGTGTCCCATTTTTGGAGCTCTCTGTGCCCCATTTTTGGTGTTCCATGTCCCATTTTTGGGGTCCTATATCCCATTTTTGGGTTTCTCAGGGTGCTGATTTTGGATTTTTTGGGTTTCTCACCCATTTCTCTCCCCCCAGCCTCCCAGGCTCCCCCCCCCGGGGGTCCCCGCGCCCCCCGCCCGCGCCTGTTCCCTGATGATTTTTGGGGTTCCCTGTGTCCCAGTTTTGGGGTTTCTGGGTGTGTTTTTGGGGCTCTCTGGGTGTTATTTTTAGGAGTTTCTGGGTGTTATTTTGGGTTTCTCTGGGTGCTGTTTTTGGGTTTTTTGGGTCTCTCTATGCCCCATTTTTGGATTCTCACCCATTTCTCTCCCCCCAGCCTCCCAGGCCTCCCCCCCCGGGGGTCCCCGCGCCCCCCGCCCGCGCCTGTTCCCTGATGATTTTGGGGCTCTCTGGGTGTTATTTTTAGGAGTTTCTGGGTGTGATTTTGGGTTTCTCAGGGTGCTGATTTTGGATTTTTTGGGTTTCTCACCCCATTTCTCTCCCCCCAGCCTCCCAGGCCTCCCCCCCCGGGGGTCCCCGCGCCCCCCGCCCGCGCCTGTTCCCTGATGATTTTGGGAGTTTCTGGGTGTTATTTTGGGTTTCTCAGGGTGCTGATTTTGGATTTTTTGGGTTTCTAACCCCATTTCTCTCCCCCCAGCCTCCCAGGCCTCCCCCCCCGGGGGTCCCCGCGCCCCCCGCCCGCGCCTGCTCCCTGATGATTTTGGGGCTCTCTGGGAGTTATTTTTAGGAGTTTCTGGGTGTGATTTTGGGTTTCTCTGTGTCCTGTTTTTGGATTTTTTGTGTTTCTGACCCATTTCTCTCCCCCCAGCCTCCCAGAGCTCCCCCCCCGGGGGTCCCCGCGCCCCCCGCCCGCGCCTGTTCCCTGATGATTTCGGGGTCCTATATCCCATTTTTGGGTTTCTCAGGGTGCTGATTTTGGATTTTTTGTGTTTCTCACCCCATTTCTCTCCCCCCAGCCTCCCAGGCCTCCCCCCCCGGGGGTCCCCGCGCCCCCCGCCCGCGCCTGTTCCGCGCCGAGCGCGGCTCCGCCGTCCGCTCGGGCCGTTGGTACTTCGAGTTCACGGCCGTGACCCCCGGGGAGATGAGGGTGGGCTGGGCCCGGCCGGGGCTGAGCCCCGACACCGAGCTGGGGGCGGACGAGATGGCGTTCGTCTTCAACGGGCACAGGGTGAGGGGTGGGGCACGGAAAAAGGAAAAAAATTACATTTGGGGACATTTGGGGACATGAAAAGGGAAAAAAATGACACTTGGGGACATGAAAATGACATTTGGGGACACAAAAAGGGAAAAAAAGGACATTTGGGGACATAAAAAGGAGATTTGGGGACATGAAAAGGACATTTGGGGACACAAAAAGGGAAAAAAAGGACATTTGGGGATGAAAAAAGGGAGAATAAGGACATTTGGGGACATGAAAAGAGGAAAAAAGGACATCTGGGGACATGAAAAGGACATTTGGGGACATGAAAAGGACATTTGGGGACATTTGGGGACATAAAAGTGACATTTGGGGATGAAAAAAGGGAGAAAAAGGACATTTGGGGACATGAAAAGGACATTTGGGGACATAAAAGGGACATTTGGGGACGTGAAAATGGGGAAAAAAGGAGATTTGGGGACATGAAAAGGGAAAAAAATGACATTTGGGGACATTTGGGGACATGAAAAGGGCATTTGGGGACATGAAAAGGGAAAAAAAGGGCATTTGGGGACATGAAAAGGACATTTGGGGACATAAAAGTGACATTTGGGGACATTTGGGGACATGAAAAGGGAAAAAAGGGGCATTTAGGGACATGAAAAGGACATTTGGGGACTCTAAAGGGACGTTTGGGGTCATGAAAAGGCAAAAAAATGACATTTGGGGACATGAAAAAGGAAAAAAAGGACATTTGGGGATGAAAAAAGGGAGAAAAAGGACATTTGGGGACATGAAAAGGACATTTGGGGACATAAAAGTGACATTTGGGGACATGAAAAGGGAAAAAAAGGAGATTTGGGGACATGAAAGTGACATTTGGGGACATTTGGGGACATGAAAAGGGAAAGAAAGGACATTTGGGGGCTCAAAATGGACATTTGGGGACACAAAAAGGCAAAAAAAGGACGTTTGGGGACATGGAAAGGACACTTGAGGACAAAAAAAGGAGATTTGGGGACCCCTGTGTGACCCCTGTGTGACCCCTGTGACCCCATGACCTCTGTGTGACCCCTGTGTGACCCCTGTGACCCCTAATGTTCCTGTGACCCTTGGGTGACCCCTGGGTGACCCCTGTGACCCCTGATGTTCCTGTGACCCCTGGGTGACCCCCGGTGTCTCTCCGGCCCCTGTGACCTCCTGGTGCCCTCTGTGACCTCTGTGTGACCCCTTTGTGACCTCTGTGTGACCCCTGTGTGACCTCATGACCTCCTAATGTCCCTGGTGACCCTGATGTCCCTGTGACCCCTGTGTGACCCCCTGGTGTCCCTGTGACCCCTGTGTGACCCCGTGACCCCTGTGTGACCCCTGTGTGACCCAATGACATCTCTGTGACCATGTGTGACCCCGTGACCCCTGTGTGACCCCTGTGACCTCCTGGTGTCCCTGTGACCCCTGTGTGATCCCTGTGACCCCTGTGTGACTTTCTGGTGTCCCCTCTGACCCCTGATGTCCCTGTGACCCCTGGGTGACCCCGTGACCTCTCTGTGACCCCTGTGTGACCCCGTGACCCCTGTGTGACCCCCGTGACCCCTGGGTGACCCCTGTGACCTCCTGGTGTCCCTGTGACCCCTGTGTGATCCCTGTGATCTCTGATGTTCCTCTGACCCCTGTGTGACCCCGATGACCCCTGAGTGACCCCTGACCTCTCTGTGACCCCAGGCCCAGCGCTGGCACGTGGGCAGCGAGCCCTTTGGCCGCCCCTGGCAAGCTGGGGACGTGGTGGGTCCCCGTGACCCCTGTGTGACCCCGTGACCCCTGTGTGACCCCGTGACCTCTGTGATCCCTGTGACCCCTGTGTGACCCCCGTGACCCCTGTGTGATCCCTGTGACCCCTGCGTGACTTTCTGGTGTCCCCTCTGACCCCTGATGTCCCTGTGACCCCTGTGTGACCCCGTGACCTCTCTGTGACCCCTGTGTGACCCCCAATGACCCCTGTGTGACCCCAGGCCCAGCGCTGGCACGTGGGCAGCGAGCCCTTTGGCCGCCCCTGGCAAGCTGGGGACGTGGTGGGTCCCTGTGACCCCTGGGTGACCCCGTGACCCCTGGGTGACCCCTGTGACCCCTGTGTGCCCCCTGTGTGATCCCCTGTGTGACCCCTGACCCCCGTGTGACCCCTGTGTGACCCCAGTGACCCCTGTGTGACCCCAGGCCCAGCGCTGGCACGTGGGCAGCGAGCCCTTTGGCCGCCCCTGGCAAGCTGGGGACGTGGTGGGTCCCTGTGACCCCTGGGTGACCCCCTGGTGTCCCCTCTGACCCCTGATGTCCCTGTGACCCCTGGGTGACCCCGTGACCCCTGGGTGACCCCGTGACCCCTGGGTGACCCCGTGACCTCTCTGTGACCCCAGGCCCAGCGCTGGCACGTGGGCAGCGAGCCCTTTGGCCGCCCCTGGCAAGCTGGGGACGTGGTCGGTTGCCTCATCGACCTGGGCGAGTGTCACATGAGCTTCACCCTCAACGGGGAGGCCCTGATTGGGTCTGGGGGCTCCGAGGTGGCCTTCAGGGACTTCGAGGTGGCCGACGGTGAGCGGGGGGCTGGGTTTTTGGGGGGTCTGGGGGGGATTTTTGGGGGGTCTGGGGTGGGTTTCGGGGGATTTGGGGGGGATTTGGAGGGGTCTGGGGGCTCTGGGGTGGGTCTGAAATGGGTCTGGGGTCTCTGAATTGGGTCTGGGGGCTCCAAGGATGGATCTGAATTGGGTCTGGGGTGTCTGAATTGGGTCTGGGTGTTCCAAGGATGGGTCTGAAATGGGTCTGGTGTCTCTGAATTGGGTCTGGGGGTTCCAAGGATGGGTCTGGGGTCTCTGAGTTGGTTTTGGTGTCTCTGAAATGGGTCTGGGGGTTCCAAGGATGGATCTGAATTGGGTCTGGGGTCTCTGAATTGGGTCTGGGGGTTCCAAGGATGGGTCTGAAATGGGTCTGGGGTCTCTGAGTTGGGTCTGGGGTCTCTGAAATGGGTCTGGGGGCTCCAAGGATGAATCTGGGCTGAGTCTGGAGGGGTCTGGGGTGAGTGTGGGGGGATCTGGGAGCCCCAAGGATGGTCTGGGGGTCTCTGGGGTGGCTCTGAATTGGGTCTGGGGTCTTTGGTGTGTCCCTGAATTGGGTCTGGGGTCTCTGAATTTGGTCTGGGGTTTCTGAAATGGCTCTGGGGTGTCTCTGAAATGGGTCTGGGGTCTCTGAAATGGGTCTGGGGTCTCTGGGGTGTCTCTGAAATGGGTCTGGGGTCTCTGGAGCTGAATTGGGTCTGGGGTCTCTGGGGTGTCTCTGAATTGGGTCTGGGGTCTCTGAATTGGGTCTGGGGTGTCTCTGAATTGGGTCTGGGGGTTCCAAGGATGGATCTGGGGTGGATCTCGGGGAGTCTGGAGGAATCTGAGGTGGATCTGAGAGCCCCAAGGATGGGTCTGGATGTTCCAGGGGTGTCTCTGAATTGGGTCTGGGGTCTCTGAATTGGGTCTGGGGTCCAGCTCTGAAATGGGTCTGGGGTCTCTGAAATGGGTCTGGGGTCTCTGGGGTGTCTCTGAAATGGGTCTGGGGTCTCTGGGCCAGGCAGCTCTGAATTGGGTCTGGGGTCTCTGGGCAGCGCTGAATTGGGTCTGGGGTCCCGGCTCTGAATTGGGTCTGGGGTCTCTGAAATGGGTCTGGGGGTTCCAAGGATGGATCTAGGGTGGATCTCGGGGAGTCTGGAGGAAGCTGAGGTGGATCTGAGAGCCCCAAGGATGGGTCTGGATGTTCCAGGGGTGTCTCTGAATTGGGTCTGGGGTGTCTGAATTGGGTCTGGGGTGTCTCTGAATTGGGTCTGGGGTCTCCCCCAGGCTTTGTCCCGGTGTGCAGCCTGGGCCTGGATCAGGAGGGGCACCTGAACCTGGGCCAGGACGTGGGGCTGGGGGCTGTGGGGTGTCTCTGAATTGGGTCTGGGGTCTCTGAATTGGGTCTGGGCTCTGAAATGGGTCTGGGGTCTCTGAGATGGGTCTGGGGTCTCTGAATTGGGTCTGGGGTCTCTGAAATGGGTCTGGGGTCTCTGAGATGGGTCTGGGGTCTCTGAATTGGGTCTGGGGTCTCTGAAATGGGTCTGGGGTCTCCAAGGATGGATCTGGGATGGATCTGGGGGAGTCAGGAGGAATCTGGGCTAGGTCTGGGAGCCCCAAGGATGGGTCTGGATGTTCCAGGGGTGTCTCTGAATTGGGTCTGGGTTCTCTGGGGTGTCTCTGAATTGGGTCTGGGTTCTCTGGGGTGTCTCTGAATTGGGTCTGGGGTCTCTGAATTGGGTCTGGGGTCTCCCCCAGGCTTTGTCCCCGTGTGCAGCCTGGGCCTGGACCAGGAGGGGCACCTGAACCTGGGCCAGGACGTGGGGCTGGGGGCTGTGGGGTGGCTCTGAATTGGGTCTGGGGTTTCTGAAATGGGTCTGGGGGTTCCAAGGATGGATCTGGGGTGGATCTCGGGGAGTCTGGAGGAATCTGAGGTGGATCTGAGAGCCCCAAGGATGGGTCTGGATGTTCCAGGGGTGTCTCTGAATTGGGTCTGGGGTCTCTGAAATGGGTCTGGGGTCTCTGAATTGGGTCTGGGGTGTCTCTGGAATGGGTCTGGGGTCTCTGGGGTGTCTCTGAATTGGGTCTGGGGTCTCCCCAGGCTTAATCCCCGTGTGCAGCCTGGGCCTGGACCAGGAGGGGCACCTGAACCTGGGCCAGGACGTGGGGCTGGGGGCTGTGGGGTGTCTCTGAATTGGGTCTGGGTTCTCTGAAATGGGTCTGGGGTCTCTGAAATGGGTCTGGGGTCTCCCCAGGCTTTGTCCCCGTGTGCAGCCTGGGCCTGGACCAGGAGGGGCACCTGAACCTGGGCCAGGACGTGGCCACCCTGCGCTACTTCGGCATCTGCGGGCTGCAGGAGGGCTACGAGCCCTTCGCCATCAACATGAAACGGCCGATCGCGCTCTGGTTCAGCCACAGCCTGCCCCAGTTCGTACCAGTGCCCCCAGACCATCCCCAGTTAGAGGTGAGGGGGGTCCTGGGGGGGTCTGGGGGGGGTTGCGGTCTCTGGTTCAGCCACAGCCTGCCCCAGTTCGTACCAGTGCCCCCAGATCATCCCCAGTTAGAGGTGAGGAGCTGGGGAGGGGTCTCTGGTTCAGCCACAGCCTGCCCCAGTTCGTGCCAGTTCCACCAGACCATCCCCAGTTAGAGGTGAGGGGGGTCCTGGGGGGGTCTGGGGTCCCCCCATCGCGCTCTGGTTCAGCCACAGCCTGCCCCAGTTCGTACCAGTTCCTCCTGATCACCCCCAGTTAGAGGTGAGGAGGGTCCTGGGTGGATTTGGGGTCTCTGGTTCAGCCACAGCCTGCCCCAGTTCGTCCCAGTTCCACCAGATCACCCCCAGTTAGAGGTGAGGGGGGGTCCTGGGGGGGTCTGGGGTCTCTGGTTCAGCCACAGCCTGCCCCAGTTCGTCCCAGTTCCACCAGATCACCCCCAGTTAGAGGTGAGGAGCTGGGGAGGGGTCCCTGGTTCAGCCACAGCCTGCCCCAGTTCGTACCAGTTTCACCAGATCACCCCCAGTTAGAGGTGAGGGGGGTCCTGGGGGGGTTTGGGGTCTCTGGTTCAGCCACAGCCTGCCCCAGTTCGTCCCAGTTTCACCAGATCACCCCCAGTTAGAGGTGAGGGGGGGTCCTGGGTGGATTTGGGGTCCCTGGTTCAGCCACAGCCTGCCCCAGTTCGTGCCAGTTCCACCAGACCATCCCCAGTTAGAGGTGAGGGGGGTCCTGGGGGGGTCTGGGGTCCCCCCATCGCGCTCTGGTTCAGCCACAGCCTGCCCCAGTTCGTACCAGTTCCTCCTGATCACCCCCAGTTAGAGGTGAGGGGGGTCCTGGGGGGGTCTGGGGGGTCTGGGGTCCCCTGGTTCAGCCACAGCCTGCCCCAGTTCATCCCAGTGCCCCCAGACCATCCCCAGTTAGAGGTGAGGGATGGGGAGGGTCCTGGGGGGGGTTTGGGGGGTCTCTGGTTCAGCCACAGCCTGCCCCAGTTCGTCCCAGTTCCACCAGATCACCCCCAGTTAGAGGTGAGGGGGGGTCCTGGGGGGGTCTGGGGTCTCTGGTTCAGCCACAGCCTGCCCCAGTTCGTCCCAGTTCCACCAGATCACCCCCAGTTAGAGGTGAGGAGCTGGGGAGGGGTCCCTGGTTCAGCCACAGCCTGCCCCAGTTCGTACCAGTTTCACCAGATCACCCCCAGTTAGAGGTGAGGGGGGTCCTGGGGGGGTTTGGGGTCTCTGGTTCAGCCACAGCCTGCCCCAGTTCGTCCCAGTTTCACCAGATCACCCCCAACTGGAGGTGAGGGGGGTCCTGGGGGGTCCTGGGGGGGTTTGGGGTCCCTGGTTCAGCCACAGCCTGCCCCAGTTCGTACCAGTTCGTCCCAGTTCATCCCAGTCCATCCCAGTTCGTCCCAGTTCCACCAGATCACCCCCAGTTAGAGGTGAGGAGGGGTCCGGGGGGGGTCTGGGGTCCCTGGTTCACCCCCAGTTTGTCCCAGTTTGCCCCAGTTCATCCCAGTTCATCCCAGTTCCTCCTCATCATCCCCAGCTGGAGGTGAGGGGTTTGTCCCAAATGTCCCCAAATGTGTTCCTAAATATGTCCCTTAATGTCCCTAAATGTCCCTAAATGTGTCCCAAATGTCCTTTAATATCCCTAAATGTGTCCCTAATGTCCCCAAATGTCCCCAAATGTCCCTAAATGTGTCCCTAGTGCCCCCAAACGTCCTTAAAAGTGTCCCTAACGTCTCCTAATGTCCCTAAATGTCCCCAAATGTCCCCTGTCCCCCCCCAGGTGACCCGCGTGGACGGCACCGTGGACTCCCCGCCGTGTCTGTGCCTGTGCCACCGCCCCCCGGGCACCCCCAAATGTCCCCAAATGTGTCTCTGATGTCCCCTAATGACCTCAAAATGTCCCCAAATGTTCCTAAATGTCTCCCAAATGTCCCCAAATTTGTCCCTGATGTTCCTAAATGTCCCCAAATGTGTCCCCAAATGTGTCCCTAATGCGTCCTTAATGTCCCCTAAATGTCCCATAAAGACCCCTAATGTCCCTAAATGTGTCCCTAAGATGTCCCTAAATGTCCCCAAATGTTTCCCCAAATGTGTCACCTGTCCCCAAATGTCCCCTGCCCCCCCAGCTGACCCGCGTGGACGGCACCGTGGACTCCCCGCCGTGTCTGTGCCTGTGCCACCCCAAATGCCACCCCCCTAATGTCCCCTAATGTCCCTAAATGTGTCCCAAATGTCCTTAAATGTGTCCCTTAGTGTCCCCAAATGTCCCATAATGTCCCTAAATATGTCCCAAGATGTCCCCAAATGTCCCTAAATGTGTCACTTGTCCCCACAGTTGACATCCCAAATGTCTCCAAATGTCCCCAAATGTGTCCCTAATATGCCTAAATGTGTCCCAAATGTGTCTCTAATGTCCCTAAATGTCCCCAGATGTGTCCCTAATGTCACTAAATGTGTCACTTGTCCCCACAGGTGACATCCCAAAGGTCCCCTAATGTGTTGCTAATGTTCCTAAATGTCCCTAAATGTGTCTCTAATGTCCCATAATGTCCCCTAATGTCCCTAAATGTTTTCTAATGTCCCTAAATGTGTCCCTAAATGTCCCCTAATGTCCCCAAATGTGTCCCCAAATGTGTCCCCTGTCCCCTGTCCCCCCCCCAGGTGACCCGCGTGGACGGCACCGTGGACTCCCCGCCGTGTCTCCGCCTGTGCCACCCCAAATGCCACCCCCCTAATGTCCCTAAATGTCCCCAAATGTCCCCTAATGTGTCCAAATGTCCTCAAATGTCCCCGAATGTGTCCCAAATGTCCCTAAATGTGTCCCAAATGTCCCCAGATTTGTCCCTGATGTTCCTAAATGTCCCCAAATGTCTCCCAAATATCCCTAAATGTGTCCCTAATGTCCCTAAATGTGTCACTTGTCCCCACAGGTGACATCCCAAATGTCCCCAAATGTCCCTAAATGTGTCTCTAATGTCCCTAAATGTGTCTCTAATGTCCCCAATGACCCCAAATGTCCCCAAATGTGTCCCCTGCCCCCCCAGGTGACCCGCGTGGACGGCACCGTGGACTCCCCGCCGTGTCTGTGCCTGTGCCACCCCAAATGTGTCTCTAATGTCCCCAAATGTCCCCAAATGTGTCCCCTGCCCCCCCAGGTGACCCGCGTGGACGGCACCGTGGACTCCCCGCCGTGTCTCCGCCTGTGCCACCCCAAACGTGTCTCTAATGTCCCCAAATGTCCCCAAATGTGTCTCCTG
Organism: Oenanthe melanoleuca; assembly: GCF_029582105.1. NCBI lineage: Eukaryota > Metazoa > Chordata > Aves > Passeriformes > Muscicapidae > Oenanthe > Oenanthe melanoleuca. Next base: position 5,864,472 of record NC_079358.1, read on the forward strand.
CCCCCCCAGGTGACCCGCGTGGACGGCACCGTGGACTCCCCGCCGTGTCTCCGCCTGTGCCACCGCCCCCCGGGCACCCCCGCCCCTCCCCCGGCGCTGCAGTTCCTGCGGCTCAGCCTGCCCGTGCAGTTCCACGCCGCCTTCCGCTGCACCCCCGGCGCCACCCCCCTGCCCCCCCCGGAGCCCCCCGAGGAGCCCCCCGAGCCCCTCTCGGAGTTCGAGAGGCTGAGGAGGCGGGCGGGGGTCCGCTCCGAGGAGGGGGGGGGCGGGGAGGGCGGGGAGGGGGGCGGCGAGAAGGGGGGAGGGGCCAAGGAGCAGAAGGGGGAGGAGGAGAAGGACGCGAGCACCGAGAAGGGCAAGGGGAGGAGGGGGTGAGTCCGAAATGGGGTGGGGGGGTTTAAAAATGGGGTGAGTGGGGGTCCTGAAATGGGGTGGGGGGGTCCCAAAATGGGGTGGGGGGGGTTAAAAATGGGGTGAGGGGGTCCTAAAATGGGGTGGGGGGGTTAAAAATGGGGTGAGGGGGTCCTAAAATGGGGTGGGGGGGTTTAAAAATGGGGTGAGGGGGTCCTAAAATGGGGTTGGGGGGTCCTAAAATGGGGTGGTTGGGGGGGGAAATGGGGTGAGGAGTCTAAAAATGGGCTGGGGAGTGGGAGAAAATGGGGTGGGGGGGTTAAAAATGGCGTGGGGGGGTCCTAAAATGGGGTGGTGGGTGGGAAAAATGGGGTGGGGGGTCCTAAAATGGGGTGAGGGGTCTAAAAATGGGGTGGGGGGGTTTAAAAATGGGGTGGGGGGGTCCTAAAATGGGGTTAGTGGGGGGGGAAATGGGGTGGGGGGGTCTAAAAATGGGGTGGGGGGGGTTAAAAATGGGGTGGGGGGTGGGAGAAATGGGGATAGGGGTCCGAAAATGGGGTGAGTGGGGGTCCCGAAATGGGGTGGGGGGGTCCTAAAATGGGGTGGGGGGGGTCCTAAATGGGGTTGGGGGGTCCTAAAATGGGGTGGGGGGGGTTTAAAAATGGGGTGAGGGGGTCCTAAATTGGGGTGGGGGGTGGGAGAAATGGGGATAGGGGTCCGAAAATGGGGTGAGTGGGGGTCCCGAAATGGGGTGGGGGGGTTTAAAAGTGGGTGGGGGGGTCCTAAAATGGGGTGGGGGGTGGGAAAAATGGGGTGAGGGGTCCTAAAATGGGGTGGGGGGTGGGAGAAATGGGGATAGGGGTCCTAAAATGGGGTTGGGGGGGTCCTAAAATGGGGTGAGGGGTCTAAAAATGGGTGGGGGGTTTAAAAATGGGGTGAGTTGGGGGGGAAATGGGGTGGGGGGTTTAAAAATGGGGTGGGGGGGGTTAAAAATTGGGTGGGGGGATTTTAAAATGGGGTGGGGGGATTTAAAAATGGGGTGGGGGGGTCCTAAAATGGGGTGGGGGGGGTTTAAAAGTGGGTGGGGGGGTCCTAAAATGGGGTTGGAGGGGTTTAAAAATGGGGTGAGGGGTCCTAAAATGGGGTTGGGGGGGTCCTAAAATGGGGTTAGTGGGGGGGGAAATGGGGTGAGGGGTCTAAAAATGGGGTGGGGGGGGTCCTAAAATGGGGTGGGGGGTTAAAAATGGGGTGAGGGGGTCCTAAAATGGGGTTGGGGGGTCCTAAAATGGGGTGAGGGGTCTAAAAATGGGGTGGGGGGGTCTAAAAATGGGGTGGGGGGGGTTAAAAATGGGGTGGGGGGTGGGAGAAATGGGGATAGGGGTCCGAAAATGGGGTGAGTGGGGGTCCCGAAATGGGGTGGGGGGGTCCTAAAATGGGGTGGGGGGGTCCTAAAATGGGGTGGGAGGGTCTAAAAATGGGGTGGGGGGGTCCTAAAATGGGGTGGGGGGGTCCTAAATTGGGGTGGGAGGGTCTAAAAATGGGGTGGGGGGGTCCTAAAATGGGGTGGGGGGGTCCTAAAATGGGGTGGGGGGGTCCTAAAATGGGGTGGGAGGGTCTAAAAATGGGGTGGGGGGGTCCTAAAATGGGGTGGGGGGGTCTAAAAATGGGGTGGGGGGGGTCTAAAAATGGGGTGGGGGCGTCTAAATTGGGGTGGGGGGTGGGAGAAATGGGGTGGGGGGGTCCTTGATCCATGGGGGGTGTCAAAAAGGGGGTCCCAAATTCCTGGGGGGTGGGAAAATTTGGGTTCCTGATCCCTGGGGGGCAAGGAAAAGGGGGTGACACCCATCCCTGGGGGGTCCCCAAATTTCTGGGGGGTCCCCAAAAGGGGGTGACACCCATCCCTGGGGGGGGTCCCCAAATTTCTGGGGGTCACCAAAAGGGGGTCCCCAATTTCTGGGGGTCCCCAAAAACGGGGTCCCTAGTCACTGAGGGTCATCAAAAGGGGGTCCCCAAATTTCTGGGGGGTCACCAAAAGGGGGTGACACCCATCCCTGGGGGGGGTCCCCAATTTCTGGGGGTCACCAAAAGGGGGTCCCCAATTTCTGGGGGTCCCCAAATCGGGGTGACATTTATTCCTGGGGGGTCCCCAAATTTCTGGGGGTTCCCCAAAAAGGGGGTGACTCCCATCCCTGGGGTGGTCCAAAATTTCTGAGTGTCACTAAAAGGGGGTGACACCCATCCCTGGGGGGGTCCCCAATTTCTGGGGGGGGTCCCCAAATCGGGGTGACCCCCTCCCCCCACGTGCCCCCCCCCCCAGGTTCCTGTTCAAGGGCAGGAAAACCCCGTTTGCGCCCCCCCCCGCCCCTCCCCCCGTGCCCAGGCTGGAGGAGGACGTGGTGCCGGACGAGAGGGACGACCCCGAGGTCATCATGAACACCACCACGGTGGGGACCCCAAAATACCCAAAATCACCCCAAAAATACCCCAAAATACCCCTAAAATACCCCCAAAACCTTAAAAACCCCAAACCCCCCCAAAAAAACCCAGAATCACCCAAAAAACCCCAAACCCCGAGGTCATCATGAACACCACCACGGTAGGGACCCCAAAATACCCAAAATCTACCCCAAAAATACCCCAAAAATCTCAGAAACCTTAAAAACCCCAAATCCCCCCAAAAACCCCCCAAAAATACCCCAAAATCACCCCAAAAATCTCAGAAACCCCAAAAACCCCAAACCCGGAGGTCATTGTGAACACCACCATGGTAGGGACCCCAAAAACACCCAAAAAACCCCAAAATCACCCCAAAAATACCCCAAAAATACCCCAGAATCACCCCAAAATACCCCAAACCCCGAGGTCATCGTGAACACCACCACGGTAGGGACCCCAAAAACACCTAAAACCACCCCAAAATACCCAAAAATACCCCAAAAAACTTAAAAACAACAAAAACACCCCAAAATCCCCCAACCCTGTGTCCCTGTGTCCCTGTCCCCATTCCCAAATCCCTGTCCCCATGTCCCCGTGTCCCTAACCCTGTCCCCATGTCTCTAACCCTGTCCCCAAATCCCTGTCCCCATGTCCCTAATCCTGTCACCTGTTGTCCCATGTCCCTAACCCTGTCCCCATTCCCAAATCCCTGTCCCCCTGTCCCTGTCCCCAAATCCCTGTCCCCATGTCCCTAACCCTGTCCCCATGTCCCTAACCCTGTCCCCTTTCCCATATCTCTGTCCCCATGTCCCTAACCTGTCCCCTGTTGTCACCCCTGTTGTCCCCAGTACTACTACTCGGTCCGGCTGTTCGCGGGCCAGGAGCCGGGCAGTGCCTGTCCCCATGTCCCTGTCCCCAAATCCCTGTCCCCATGTCCCTGTCCCCATGTCCCTGTCCCCATGTCCCTGTCCCCAAATCCCTGTCCTCATGTCCCTGTCCCTGTGTCCCCCTGTCCCTAACTTTGTCACCCCTTGTCCCCAGTACTACTATTCCGTCCGGCTGTTCGCGGGGCAGGAGCCGGGCAGTGCCTGGGTGGGCTGGGTCACCCCCCATTTCCACCAGCACGACCCCGAGTTCGAGCTGAGCCGCGTGCGCAGCGTCACCGTCACCATGGGCGACGAGCGCGGCAACGTGCACGACAGGTGGGCACGGGGGGACCCAAAATGGGGTCCCAAAAATGGGATCCAAAAATGGGATCCTAAAATGGGATCCTAAAATGGGATCTGGGGTGGGATCCTAAAATGGGATCTGGGGTGGGATCCAAAAATGGGATCCTAAAATGGGGTCTGGGGTGGGACCCCAGAGTGGGGTCTGGGGTGGGATCCTAAAATGGGATCCTAAAAATGGGATCTGGGGTGGGATCCTAAAATAGGATCCACAAAAATGGGGTCTGGGGTGGGATCCTAAAATGGGATCTGAGATGGATTCCTAAAATGGGATCCCCAAAAATGGGGTCTGGGGAGGGATCCTAAAATGGGGTCTGGGGTGGGATCCTAAAAATGGGATCCTAAAATGGGATCCCAAAAATGGGGTCTGGGGAGGGACTCCAAAATGGGATCTGGGGTGGGATCCAAAAATGGGATCCCAAAAATGGGGTCTGGGGTGGGATCCTAAAAATGGGATCCCAGAAATGGGGTCTGGGGTGGGATCCTAAAATGGGATCCCAAAATGGGGTCTGGTGGGACCCCAAAATGGGATCTGGGGTGGGATCCTAAAATGGGATCTGGGTGGGACCCCAAAATGGGATCCTAAAATGGGGTGGGATCCTAAAAATGGGATCCTAAAATGGGATCCACAAAATTGGGGTCTGGGGTAGGATCCAAAAATGGGATCCCAAAATGGGGTCTGGGGTGGGATCCAAAAATGGGATCCTAAAATAGGATCCACAAAAATGGGGTCTGGGGTGGGATCCTAAAAATGGGATCCCAAAATGGGGTCTGGGGTGGGATCCTAAAATGGGATCCCCAAAATGGGATCCCCAACGTGGGGTCTGGGGTGGGATCCTAAAAATGGGATCCTAAAATAGGATCCACAAAAATGGGGTCTGGGGTGGGACCCCAAAATGGGATCCCAAAATGGGGTCTGGGGTGGGATCCAAAAAATGGGATCTGGGGTGGGATCCTAAAAATGGGATCCTAAAGTGGGGTCTGGGGTGGGATCCTAAAAATGGGATCCTAAAATGGGATCCACAAAAATGGGGTCTGGGGTGGGATCCAAAAATGGGATCCTAAAATGGGATCCCAAAAATGGGATCTGGGGTGGGATCCAAAAATGGGATCTGGGGTGGGATCCTAAAAATGGGATCCTAAAGTGGGGTCTGGGGTGGGATCCTAAAAATGGGATCCTAAAATGGGATCCCAAAAATGGGGTCTGGGGTGGGATCCCCAAGGGATCCCAAAAATGGGGTCTGGGGTGGGACCCCAAAATGGGATCTGGGGTGGGATCCTAAAAATGGGACCCCAAAATGGGGTCTGGGGTGGGACCCCCAGGTGATCCCATAAATGGGGTCTGGGGTGGGATCCAAAATGGGATCCCCAAAATGGGGTCTGGGGTGGGATCCTAAAAATGGGATCCTAAAATAGGATCCACAAAAATGGGGTCTGGAGTGGGACCTCAGAGTGGGGTCTGGGGTGGGATCCCAAAAATGGGGTCTGGGACCTCAAAGTGGGATCTGGGTTTTGGGATTTTTTGGGGATTTTTTTTGGGATTTTTCTGGGGATTTTCTCGGGGGTCTCACCTTTTTCTCTCCCCCTCCCCAGCATCAAACGCAGCGACTGCTGCATGGTGTGGGGGTTAAATTGGGGATTTTGGGGGGGATTTTTTTTGGGATTTTCTGGGGGATTTTTTGGGGGGAATTTTTCTGGCGATTTTTCGGGCGATTTTTTTTGTCGATTTTTTTGGGGATTTTTTGGGCGATTTTTCTGGCGATTTTTTGGGTAATTTTTCTGGCAATTTTTCTGGCGATTTTTGGGTGATTTTTTGGGGGGATTTTTTGGTTGATTTTTCTGGCAATTTTTCTGGCGATTTTTCTGGTGATTTTTTCTCGGGATTTTTTTGGGGCGATTTTTTGGGGATTTTTGGGGTGATTTTTCTGGTGATTTTTTTCGTGATTTTTTGGGGATTTTTTTGGCGATACTTTTAGCGATTTTGGGGGGATTTTTCTGGCGAATTTTTGGGCGATTTTTCTGGCAATTTTTTTAGCGACTTTCCTGGCGATTTTTTGCGGGATTTTTGGGGGGATTTTTTTTGGGATTTTTCTGGGGATTTTCTCGGGGGTCTCACCTTTTTTTCTCCCCCTCCCCAGCATCAAACGCAGCGACTGCTGCATGGTGTGGGGGTTAAACTGGGGATTTTGGGGAGGATTTTTTTGGGATTTTCTGGGGGATTTTTTGGGGGGAATTTTTCTGGCGATTTTTCGGGCGATTTTTTTTGTCGATTTTTTTGGGGATTTTTTGGGCGATTTTTCTGGCGATTTTTTGGGTAATTTTTCTGGCAATTTTTCTGGCGATTTTTTGGGTGATTTTTTGGGGGATTTTTTGGTTGATTTTTCTGGCGATTTTTTGGGGGATTTTTTGGGGGATTTTTTTGTTGATTTTTCTGGCAATTTTTCTGGCGATTTTTCTGGTGATTTTTTCTCGGGATTTTTTTTGGGCGATTTTTTGGGGTGATTTTTCTGGTGATTTTTTTCGTGATTTTTTGGGGATTTTTTTGGCGATATTTTTAGCGATTTTGGGGGGATTTTTCTGGCGAATTTTTGGGCGATTTTTCTGGCAATTTTTTTAGCGACTTTCCTGGCGATTTTTTGCGGGATTTTTGGGGGGATTTTTTTTGGGATTTTTCTGGGGATTTTCTCGGGGGTCTCACCTTTTTTTTTCCCCCTCCCCAGCATCAAACACAGCGACGGCTGCATGGTGTGGGGGTTAAATTGGGGATTTTGGGGGGGATTTTTTTTGGGATTTTTTGGGGGGAATTTTTCTGGCGATTTTTTGGTCGATTTTTTTGGGGATTTTTTGGGCGATTTTTCTGGCGATTTTTTGGGTAATTTTTCTGGCAATTTTTCTGGCGATTTTTTGGGGGATTTTTTGGTTGATTTTTCTGGCGATTTTTTGGGTGATTTTTCTGGCGATTTTTTGGGGGATTTTTTGGTCGATTTTTTTAGGGATTTTTTGGGCGATTTTTCTGGCGATTTTTTAGGTAATTTTTCTGGCAATTTTTCTGGCGATTTTTTGGGTGATTTTTTTGGGGGATTTTTTGGTTGATTTTTCTGGCAATTTTTCTGGGGATTTTCTGGGGGATTTTTTGGGGGATTTTTTTGTTGATTTTTCTGGCGATTTTTTGGGTGATTTTTTTGGGGGATTTTTTGGTTGATTTTTCTGGCAATTTTTCTGACGATTTTTCTGGTGATTTTTTCTCGGGATTTTTTTGGGGCGATTTTTTGGGGATTTTTGGGGTGATTTTTCTGGTGATTTTTTTCGTGATTTTTTGGGGATTTTTTTGGCGATACTTTTAGCAATTTTGGGGGGATTTTTCTGGTGATTTTTTGGGGATTTTTTTGGCGATACTTTTAGCGATTTTGGGGGGATTTTTCTGGCGAATTTTTGGGCGATTTTTCTGGCAATTTTTTTAGCGACTTTCCTGGCGATTTTTTGCGGGATTTTTTTGGCGATTTTTTTGGGGATTTTTTTTGGGATTTTTTCGGGGGTCTCACCTTTTTTTCTCCCCCTCCCAAGCATCAAACGCAGCGACTGCTGCATGGTGTGGGGGTTAAATTGGGGATTTTGGGGGGATTTTTTTGGGATTTTCTGGGGGATTTTGGGGGGGAATTTTTCTGGCGATTTTTCGGGCGATTTTTTTTGTCGATTTTTCTGGCGATTTTTTGGGTAATTTTTCTGGCGATTTTTTGGGTGATTTTTTGGGGGATTTTTTGGTTGATTTTTCTGGCGATTTTTCTGGTGATTTTTTCTCGGGATTTTTTTGGGGCGATTTTTTGGGGATTTTTGGGGCGATTTTTCTGGCGATTTTTTGGGTAATTTTTCTGGCAATTTTTCTGGCGATTTTTTGGGGATTTTTTGGGGGATTTTTTGGTTGATTTTTCTGGCAATTTTTCTGGTGATTTTTTCTCGGGATTTTTTTGGGGCGATTTTTTGGGGATTTTTGGGGTGATTTTTCTGGTGATTTTTTTCGTGATTTTTTGGGGATTTTTTTTGCGATACTTTTAGCGATTTTGGGGGGATTTTTCTGGCGAATTTTTGGGCGATTTTTCTGGCAATTTTTTTAGCGACTTTCCTGGCGATTTTTTGCGGGATTTTTGGGGGGATTTTTTTGGGGATTTTTTTTGGGATTTTCTCGGGGGTCTCACCTATTTCTCTCCCCCTCCCCAGCATCAAACGCAGCGACTGCTGCATGGTGTGGGGGTTAAATTGGGGATTTTGGGGGGGATTTTTTTTGGGATTTTTTGGGGGGAATTTTTCTGGCGATTTTTTGGTGATTTTTTGGTCGATTTTTTTGGGGTTTTTTTGGGCGATTTTTCTGGCGATTTTTTGGGTAATTTTTCTGGCAATTTTTCTGGCGATTTTTCTGGCGATTTTTTGGGGGATTTTTTGGGTGATTTTTTTTGGGGATTTTTTGGTTGATTTTTCTGGCGATTTTTTGGGGGATTTTTTTGGGGGATTTTTTGGTTGATTTTTCTGGCAATTTTTCTGGCGATTTTTCTGGTGATTTTTTCTCGGGATTTTTTTGGGGCGATTTTTTGGGGATTTTTGGGGTGAATTTCTGGTGATTTTTTGGGTGATTTTTTTGGGGATTTTTTGGTTGATTTTTCTGGCGATTTTTCTGGCGATTTTTTTAGGGATTTTTTGGTTGATTTTTCTGGCGATTTTTCTGGCGATTTTTCTGGTGATTTTTTCTCGGGATTTTTTTGGGGCGATTTTTTGGGGATTTTTGGGGTGATTTTTCTGGTGATTTTTTTCGTGATTTTTTGGGGATTTTTTTGGCGATACTTTTAGCGATTTTGGGGGGATTTTTCTGGCGAATTTTTGGGCGATTTTTCTGGCAGTTTTTTTAGCGACTTTCCTGGCGATTTTTTGCGGGATTTTTTTGGGGTTTTTTTGGGGATTTTTTTTGGGATTTTCTCGGGGGTCTCACCTTTTTTTCTCCCCCTCCCCAGCATCAAACGCAGCGACGGCTGCATGGTGTGGGGGTTAAATTGGGGATTTTGGGGGGATTTTTTTTGGGATTTTCTGGGGGATTTTTTTGGGGATTTTTTTGGCGATTTTCTTGGCGATTTTTCTGGGGATTTTCTCGGGGGTCTCACCTTTTTTTTCTCCCCCTCCCCAGCATCAAACGCAGCGACTGCTACATGGTGTGGGGGGGGGAGTTCGCCGCCCCCACGCAGCAGGCGAGGGTCACCCACACTGACCTGGTCATCGGCTGCCTGGTGGACCTGGCCACGGGGCTGATGACCTTCACTGCCAACGGCAAGGAGATCAACACCTTCTTCCAGGTGAGCTCTGACCCGCCCCAGGTGAGATTAGACCTGTCCCAGGTGAGATTAGACCTGACCCAGGTGAGCTCTGACCCGCCCCAGGTGAGCTCTGACCTGTCCCAGGTGAGATTAGACCTGACCCAGGTGAGATTAAACCTGACCCAGGTGAGATTAGACCTGTCCCAGGTGAGCTCTGACCTGTCCCAGGTGAGATTAGACCTGACCCAGGTGAGCTCTGACCTGTCCCAGGTGAGATTAGACCTGTCCCAGGTGAGATTAGACCTGTCCCAGGTGAGCTCTGACCTGTCCCAGGTGAGATTAGACCTGACCCAGGTGAGATTAGACCTGACCCAGGTGAGCTCTGACCTGTCCCAGGTGAGATTAGACCTGACCCAGGTGAGCTCAGACCTGTCCCAGGTGAGCTCAGACCCTCCCCAGGTGAGCTCAGACCTTCCCCAGGTGAGCTCAGACCTGTCCCAGGTGAGCTCAGACCTGTCCCAGGTGAGATTAGACCTGACCCAGGTGAGTTCAGACCCTCCCCAGGAGAGCTCTGACCCTCCCCAGGTGAGATTAGACCTGTCCCAGGTGAGCTCTGACCTGTCCCAGGTGAGATTAGACCCGACCCAGGTGAGATTAGACCTGACCCAGGTGAGCTCTGACCCTCCCCAGGTGAGCTCAGACCTGTCCCAGGTGAGCTCTGACCCTCCCCAGGTGAGCTCAGACCTTCCCCAGGTGAGCTCAGACCCTCCCCAGGTGAGCTCTGACCTGTCCCAGGTGAGCTCTGACCCTCCCCAGGTGAGCTCAGACCTTCCCCAGGTGAGATTAGACCTGACCCAGGTGAGATTAGACCTGTCCCAGGTGAGCTCTGACCCTCCCCAGGTGAGCTCAGACCTGTCCCAGGTGAGATTAGACCTGACCCAGGTGAGATTAGACCTGACCCAGGTGAGATTTGGGGCGGGGTCCCTGCCCCAGGTGAGCTCTGACCCTCCCCAGGTGAGATTAGACCTGACCCAGGTGAGCTCTGACCCGCCCCAGGTGAGATTAGACCTGTCCCAGGTGAGCTCAGACCTGTCCCAGGTGAGATTAGACCCTCCCCAGGTGAGATTAGACCTGACCCAGGTGAGATTAGACCTGTCCCAGGTGAGCTCTGACCCTCCTCAGGTGAGCTCTGACCTATCCCAGGTGAGATTTGGGGTGGGGTCCCTGCCCCAGGTGAGTTCAGAACCTCCCCAGGTGAGCTCTGACCCTTCCCAGGTGAGCTCTGACCCTCCCCAGGTGAGATTAGACCTGTCCCAGGTGAGCTCTGACCTGACCCAGGTGAGCTCAGACCTGTCCCAGGTGAGCTCAGACCTGACCCAGGTGAGCTCTGACCCTCCCCAGGTGAGCTCTGACCCTCCCCAGGTGAGATTAGACCTGTCCCAGGTGAGATTAGACCTGTCCCAGGTGAGCTCTGACCTGTCCCAGGTGAGATTAGACCTGACCCAGGTGAGCTCAGACCCGCCCCAGGTGAGCTCAGACCTTCCCCAGGTGAGCTCAGACCTGTCCCAGGTGAGATTAGACCTGACCCAGGTGAGATTAGACCTGTCCCAGGTGAGCTCTGACCTGTCCCAGGTGAGATTAGACCTGACCCAGGTGAGATTAGACCTGACCCAGGTGAGCTCTGACCTGTCCCAGGTGAGATTAGACCTGACCCAGGTGAGCTCAGACCTGTCCCAGGTGAGCTCAGACCCTCCCCAGGTGAGCTCAGACCTTCCCCAGGTGAGCTCAGACCTGTCCCAGGTGAGCTCAGACCTGTCCCAGGTGAGATTAGACCTGACCCAGGTGAGTTCAGACCCTCCCCAGGAGAGCTCTGACCCTCCCCAGGTGAGATTAGACCTGACCCAGGTGAGCTCTGACCTGCCCCAGGTGAGATTAGACCTGACCCAGGTGAGATTAGACCTGCCCCAGGTGAGCTCTGACCTGCCCCAGGTGAGCTCAGACCTGCCCCAGGTGAGCTCAGACCTTCCCCAGGTGAGATTAGACCTGACCCAGGTGAGCTCTGACCCTCCCCAGGTGAGATTAGACCTGACCCAGGTGAGATTAGACCTGTCCCAGGTGAGCTCTGACCCTCCCCAGGTGAGATTAGACCTGTCCCAGGTGAGATCAGACCTGACCCAGGTGAGCTCTGACCCGCCCCAGGTGAGATTAGACCTGTCCCAGGTGAGATTAGACCTGTCCCAGGTGAGATTAGACCTGACCCAGGTGAGATTAGACCTGTCCCAGGTGAGCTCAGACCTGTCCCAGGTGAGCTCAGACCCTCCCCAGGTGAGATTAGACCTGACCCAGGTGAGATTAGACCTGTCCCAGGTGAGCTCAGACCTGACCCAGGTGAGATTAGACCTGACCCAGGTGAGCTCTGACCCCGCCCCAGGTGAGATTAGACCTGTCCCAGGTGAGCTCAGACCTGACCCAGGTGAGATTAGACCTGACCCAGGTGAGCTCTGACCTATCCCAGGTGAGCTCTGACCCTCCCCAGGTGAGCTCTGACCCACCCCAGGTGAGATTAGACCTGACCCAGGTGAGATTAGACCTGTCCCAGGTGAGCTCAGACCCTCCCCAGGTGAGCTCAGACCTGTCCCAGGTGAGCTCTGACCTTCCCCAGGTGAGATTTGGGGTGGGGTCCCTGCCCCAGGTGAGCTCAGACCCCCCCCCGGTGAGATTTTGGGGGGTCCCAGGTGAGATTTTGGGTGGGGGTCCCACCCCAGGTGAGATTTTGGGGGTTCCCAGGTGAGATTTTGGGTGGGGATCCCACCCCAGGTGAGATTTGGGGGTTCCCAGGTGAGATTTGGGGGTTCCCAGGTTGGATTTTTGGGGTCCCAGGTGAGATTTTGGAGGGTCCCAGGTTGGATTTTTGGGGTCCCAGGTGAGATTTGGGGGTTCCCAGGTTGGATTTTTGGGGTCCCAGGTGAGCTTTGGGGTCTCACAGCCGAATTTTGGGGTTCTGGCCCAGGTGGAGCCCAACACCAAACTGTTCCCGGCGGTTTTCGTGCAGCCCAGCACCCAGAACGTGCTGCAGTTCGAGCTGGGCAAGCTCAAGGTACACTTGGTATATTTTTTTATTTTATTTTATTTTATTTTATTTTATTTTATTTTATTTTATTTTATTTTATTTTATTTTGTTTTATTTTATTTTATTTTATTTATATATTTTATTTTGTTTTATTTTGTTTCATTTTATTTTATTTTATTTTATTTTGTTTATATATTTTATTTTGTTTTGTTTTATTTTATTTCATTTTATTTTATTTTATATTATTTAGTTTTATTTTATTTATATTTATTTTATTATACTTTATTTTATTTTATTTTGTTTTGTTTTATTTCATTTTATTTTATTTTATTTTATTTTATTTAGTTTTATTTATTATTTTATTTTATTTTATTTTATTTTATTTTATTTTATTTTATTTTATTTTATTGTGTTTTATTTTATTTTATTTTATTTCGTTTTATTTTCTTTTATTTTATTTTATTTATATATTTTATTTTGTTTTGTTTTATTTTATTTCGTTTTATTTTATTTTATATTATTTTATTTTATTTTATTGTGTTTTATTTCATTTTATTTTATTTTATTTTATTTTATTTTAGTTTAGTTTAGTTTAGTTTAGTTTTATTTTATTTTATTTTGTTTTGTTTTTATATTATATTATATTACATTATATTACATTATATATATATTATATTATATTATATTATATTATGTTATATTATATATATATATTATATTATATTATATTATATTTATATAATATTATATTATATTATATATATATTATATTATATTATCCCCCCAGAACATCATGCCCATTACGCTATATTACATCACATTTTTTTATATTAAATTATATTAAATGATTTTAAATCCTAATAAATCCTGTCCCATTCTCAGAACATCATTCCCATTATTTTATATTGCATTACATTACATTATTTTATATTAAATTATAATTAATTCTATTAAATTATATTATGTTCTAATAAACCCTGTCCCATTCTCAGAACATCATGCCCATTACATTACATTAAATTCTATTAAATTCTATTAAATTCTATTAAATTCTATTAAATTAAATTAAGTTCTAATAAATCCTCCCCCCCAGAACATCATGCCCATTACATTACATTAAATTCTATTAAATTCTATTAAATGATATTAAATCCTATTAAATTCTCCCCCCCAGAACATTATGCCTATTACATTACACTACATTTCACTATTTTGTATTAAATTCTATTAAATTCTGTTAAATTCTATTAAGTCCTAATAAATCCTGTCCCATTCTCAGAACATCATGCCCATTACATTACATTAAATTCTATTAAATTCTATTAAATTCTATTAAACTCTATTAAACCCTGTCCCCCCAGAACATCATGCCCATTACATTACATTATTTTATATTATATTATATTAAATTCTATTAAATGATATTAAATCCTACTAAACCCTGCCCCATTCTCAGAACATCATGCCCATTACATTACCTTAAATTCTATTAAATTCCATTAAATTCTATTAAATTCTATTAAATTCTATTAAATTCTATTAAGTCCTAATAAATCCTGTCCCATTCTCAGAACATCATGCCCATTACATTACATTAAATTCTATTAAATTCTATTAAATTCTATTAAATGATATTAAGTTCTGATAAACCCTCTCCCCCAGAACATCATGCCCATTACATTAAATTCTATTAAATTCTATTAAATTCTATTAAATTCTATTAAATTCTATTAAATTCTATTAAGTTATACTAAGTTCTGATAAACCCTGCCCCCCAGAACATCATGCCCATTACATTACATTAAATTCTATTAAATTCTATTAAATTCTATTAAATTCTATTAAATTCCATTAAAGGAAATTAAGTTCTAATAAACCCCCCCCCCAGAACATCATGCCCATTACATTACATTAAATTCTATTAAATTCTATTAAATGATATTAAATCCTACTAAACCCTGCCCCATTCCCAGAACATCATGCCGATCTCGGCCGCCATGTTCAGCAGCGAGCGGCAGAACCCGGCGCCGCAGTGCCCGCCCCGGCTGCTGATCCAGCACCTGAGCCCCGTCACCTGGAGCCGCCTGCCGGGGGCGCAGCTGGGCGTGGAGAGCGCGCGGCTGGGCGAGCGCCAGGGCTGGGCCGTGGAGTGCAGCCAGCCCCTGCAGATGATGGCGCTGCACATCCCCGAGGAGGACAGGTGGGCACACCTGGGACACACCTGGGTACACCTGGGTACACCTGGGTATAGCCACGGCACACCTGGGTACACCTGGGTACACCTTGGCACACCTGGGTATAGCCTGAGCACACCTGGGCACACCTGGGACACACCTGAGTACACCTGGGTATAGCCTGAGCACACCTGAGCACACCTGGGGACACCTGGGACACACCTGGGACACACCTGAGTACACCTGGGTATAGCCTGAGTACACCTGGGTATAGCTAGGACTCACCTGAGTACACCTGGGTACACCTGGAGACAGCCAGAGCACAGCCAGAGACAGCCAGGGCACACCTGTGGCACACCTGGGCACACCTGAGCAAACCTAGGTACACCAGGAGACAGCCAGGGCACACCTGGGCACACCTGGGCACACCTGGAGCCGCCTGCCGGGGGCGCAGCTGGGCGTGGAGAGCGCGCGGCTGGGCGAGCGCCAGGGCTGGGCCGTGGAGTGCAGCCAGCCCCTGCAGATGATGGCGCTGCACATCCCCGAGGAGGACAGGTGGGCACACCTGGGGGCACCTGGGGGCACCTGGGTACACCTGGGTATAGCCACGGCACACCTGGGTACACCTGGGTATAGCCTGAGCACACCTGGGACACACCTGAGTACACCTGGGTATAGCCTGAGTACACCTGGGTACAGCCACGGCACACCTGAGCACACCTGGGTACACCTCAGCACACCTGGGTATAGCCTGAGCACACCTGGGTATAGCTAGGACTCACCTGAGTACACCTGGGTACACCTGGAGACAGCCAGGGCACAGCCAGAGACACCCTGGGCACACCTGGGCACACCTGGGTATAGCCTGAGTACACCTGGGTACAGCCATGGCACACCTGAGCACACCTGGGTACACCTGGAGACAGCCAGGGCACAGCCAGAGACACCCTGGGCACACCTGGGGACACCTGGGTATAGCCTGAGTACACCTGGGTATAGCTGGGACTCACCTGAGTACACCTGGGTACACCTGGAGACAGCCAGAGCACATCTAGGCACAGCCAGGACACACCTGGGTATAGCCTGAGCACGCCTGGGACACACCTGAGCAGAGCCAGGGCACACCTGAGCACACCTAGGTACACCTTGAGACAGCCAGAGCACAGCCAGAGACAGCCAGGGCACACCTGGGTACACCTGGAGATAGCCAGGGCACACCTGGGCACACCTGAGCACACCTAGCTACACCAGGAGACAGCCAGGGCACACCTGGGCACACCTGGGCACACCTAGGTACACCTGGATATAGCCAGGGCACACCTGGGCACACCTGAGCACACCTAGGTACACCAGGAGATAGCCAGGATACACCTGGGCACACCTGAGCACACCTAGGTACACCAGGAGATAGCCAGGATACACCTGGGCACACCTGGGCACACCTGGGCACACCTGGGCACACCTGCCGGGGGCGCAGCTGGGCGTGGAGAGCGCGCGGCTGGGCGAGCGCCAGGGCTGGGCCGTGGAGTGCAGCCAGCCCCTGCAGATGATGGCGCTGCACATCCCCGAGGAGGACAGGTGGGCACACCTGGGGGCACCTGGGTACACCTGGGTACAGCCACAGCACACCTGAGTACACCTGGGTACACCTGGGTACACCTCGGCACACCTGAGCGCACCTGGGATACACCTGATTACACCTGGGTATAGCCTGAGTACACCTGGGTATAGCCTGAGTACACCTGGGTATAGCTAGGACTCACCTGAGTACACCTGGGTACACCTGGAGACAGCCAGGACACATCTAGGCACAGCCAGGACACACCTGGGTATAGCCTGAGCACGCCTGGGACACACCTGAGTACACCTGGGTATAGCCTGAGTACACCTGGGTACAGCCACGGCACACCTGGGTACACCTCGGCACACCTGGGTATAGCCTGAGCACACCTGGGGACACCTGGGACACATCTGGGACACACCTGAGTACACCTGGGTATAGCCTGAGTACACCTAGGTACAGCCATGGCACACCTGAGCACACCTGGGTACACCTGGAGACAGCCAGGGCACAGCCAGAGACACCCTGGGTACACCTGGGGACATCTGGGTATAGCCTGAGTACACCTGGGTATAGCTGGGACTCACCTGAGCACACCTAGGTACACCTGGAGACAGCCAGAGCACAGCCAGAGACAGCCAGGGCACACCTGGGTACACCTGGGACACACCTGTGTACACCTGAGCACACGTGGGTACAGCTGGGGGCACCTGGGACTCACGTGGGTACACCTGAGCACACACAGGGGCAGCCAGAGCACACCTGGAGGCAGCCAGTGCACATCTAGGTACAGCCAGGACACACCTGGGACACACCTGGGGACACACCTGGGTACACCTGAGTACACCTGGAGACAGCCAGGGCAGAGCCTGAGACACCCAGGGCACACCTGAGCACACCTAGGTACACCTGGAGACAGCCTGAGCACACCTGGTCACACCCTCCCCTCCCCAAATTCCCTTTTTTTTCCTCCCTCAGGTGCATCGACATCCTGGAGCTGTGGGAGCGCCAGGACCTGCTGCAGTTCCACTGCCACACCTGGGGCACACCTGGGCACACCTGGGCACACTCAGAGCTCATGTAGGCACACCTGGGGATAATCCAGGCACACCTGGTCACACCTGACCCCAAATTCTTCCCCCTTTTCCCAGGTGCATCGACATCCTGGAGCTGTGGGAGCGGCAGGACCTGCTGCAGTTCCACTGCCACACGCTGCGCCTGTACTGCGCCGTGTGCGCGCTGGGCAACAACCGCGTGGCGCACGCGCTCTGCAGCCACGTGGGCACACCTGGGGCACACCTGGGCACACCTGGGCACACTCAGGGCTCATCTAGGCACACCTGGGGATAATCCAGGCACACCTGGGGCACACCTGACCCCAAATTCTTCCCCCTTTTCGCAGGTGCATCGACATCCTGGAGCTGTGGGAGCGGCAGGACCTGCTGCAGTTCCACTGCCACACATGAGCACAGTCAGGGCTCATTTGGGCACACCTGGGGCACACTCAGAGACACTCAGGGCTCACCTAGAGACACCTGGGGATAATCCAGGCACACCTGGGGCACACCTGGGGCACACCTGACCCCAAATTCTCTCCTTTTCCCAGGTGCATCGACATCCTGGAGCTGTGGGAGCGTCAGGACCTGCTGCAGTTCCACTGCCACACATGAGCAAAGTCAGGGCTCATTTGGGCACACCTGGGGCACACTCAGAGACAGTCAGAGCTCATCTAGGGACACCTGTGGATAATCCAGGCACACCTGGGGCACACCTGACCCCAAATTCTCTCCTATTTACAGGTGTATTGACATCCTGGAGCTGTGGGAGCGGCAGGACCTGCTGCAGTTCCACTGCCACACCTGGGGCACACTCAGGGCTCATCTAGGTCACTCCTGGAGCACACCTGGTCACACCTGACCCCAAATTCCCTTTTTCCCCCCAGGTGTAT